>NC_060121.1:418193309-418496339 GCF_021461395.2 Schistocerca americana | reverse complement strand
AGGTTCGAGTCCTCCCTCGGGCATGGTTGTGTGTGATTGTCCTTAGGATAATTTAGGTTAAGTAGTGTGTAAGCTTAGGGACTGATGACCTTAGCAGTTAAGTCCCATAAGATTTCACACACGTTTGAACATTTGAACAGTAAATAGTTTCTTAGCCAACGGGCTGCTGGAAGCAATATTTTCATGGAAACAAACGGAGTTTTCCTCGACATGACTAATAGGAGGCTTGTTGTCTGGGTCCAGCCAAGTTTCTGATTCCACTTTTGCTTACTTTGACGACTGACATAAGAACCATTGCAGTACAAGATGCGAAAGCACATAGTACCACAGCTCGGAGGATTTAAAACAAATGACGTATTGTAGGCGAAAAGAGATACCCGAAAACATTCGGTTTACCAATAATTTGAGATATAATGTTTATGGAACTGCACCGATTCCTATGCCTTCATGAAAAAAGATCTCGGTTACGTTTCATTGTTAACGTTTTCTGTCAGTAGACCACCGTCAAACTACATATAAGGCAGCGGTAACATGGACTTAGATGTGATACGGAATGTATCAGTCACATGCTGACCACTGATCAGAATAGCAGCCCTCTCTTCAGTATGCGATTGGCACCTCTCCGAATTACTTCGAAGCCCACGTTACCTCTCTCTTAAATGTAGTCGGATGCCATCCAGGAACCCAGTACCAGCTGTAGTGGAAAGAGAACAAAAATTCGATTTTCAATACTTCGCGTAGTTACTGATAGAATTAAAAAAATTAAAATGCTGTCATAATCTTCTCATTACGGGATAATCCCTAGTTAAATGTTTAACACAATAAGACAAGTATTACGATTAGGAACTGTGCGTTTATATTGAGGCAGTGCAGCTCTATCTCCTATGTCAATCCAACCTGGTACTGATCCCACACTGATGAGCAATACTCAAGTATAGGTCGAACGAGTATTTTGTAAACCACCTCCTTTGTTGATGGACTACATTTTCTAAGGCATCTCTCAATGAATCTCAACCTGGCACCAGCCTTACCAACAATTAATTTTATATGATCATTCCACTTCAAATCGTTCCGCACTCATACTCCCAGATATTTTACAGAAGTAACTGCTACCAGTGTTTGTTCCGCTATCATATAATCATAGAATAAAGGATCCTTCTTTCTATGTATTCGCAATACATTACGTTTGATAATGAGAGCTCTTCGCGACTTTCAACGAGTTTCACTCATAATTTCAAACATTCACGAAATTTTCTGGCTTACCCCTCTCCCAGAAAAAACGGTGAAAGCATAAACGTTTATTGCTTAAAATATTTTCGCTGTACATTTAGTAAAACTTCAGCATCAGGCAGGGCGCTTTAATTTATTACTTTTTTACTACTCTAATCGTAATACAGTTTGCAGACAGTATTCACATATGCTGATAAATGGACCAGAAAAATTATACCACCATCCTTGTATACCAAAGAATGTACATGCAAAATTATGTCATAGTACGACTCATAGTTCACGATATATGACGTCAAAAACATTGAGATGCGTGAAAAAGTAGCTTTCGCTTAAAGTGAGGAGCAAGTTATCTTGCGTCTATTCAACCAGTGTTTCATAATAACAGTGCTTTGCGACTTGCAACGAAGTGGAAGCATAATGTCAACGCTTCTCCATACTTTTTCTTGCTTCCATCTTAAAGGCAAATATGAAGGGTTTATTTCAATAGTGGTACAAGTCCATTACTCCACTTTTCTGCCTACAATGCTTCTGAAATTAATGATCCAAACAAACAGAAAGAAAGGGTCATCCCTAGCAAGAAGCCATATGCTTGAATATTTCTGGTATCTCAACTGCAGATTTTTCAGCGCTCATTTAACTTTAGGACTCTGTATCTCAAAATGAACAAAAATGGACTTTTACCACTATTGAAATTAGCCCTACACATTTAAAAGATTAACTTATTTGTAAAATAATCAGACGTTTGAAGTTGTTTTATGCATGGGAATTCGATGTCTTAAAGCGATGAAGTTTTATTGGCTAGCAGTAATCCACGATTGAGATTGTTATTTTATAATAAATACTGTTTACCGGTGAATCGTACATTGTTTTCCTTGTTATTGCCACATCTGAAACATAAGTAATGTGTTCTAGTTGTTTCAATTGATTCGATTGACTGCCGACTGCTAAATAAGATTAACTTATAATAAATAAGATTAACTTATTTGTAAAATAATCAGACGTTTGAAGTTGTTTTATGCATGGGAATTCGATGTCTTAAAGCATGAAGTTTTATTGGTTAGCAGTAATCCACGATTGAGATTGTTATTTTATAATAAATACTGTTTACCGGTGAATCGTACATTGTTTTCCTTGTTATTGCCACATCTGAAACATAAGTAATGTGTTCTAGTTGTTTCAATTGATTCGATTGACTGCCGACTGCTAAATAAACACACAGTGCTTTGGTTATTAGTCACCATTACCATCATCAACATCATTATCATCAACCAGTATAAATCCACTGCTCCATAAACATTCCGATGTGTTGGTCTTCAGCTATACCCATCCATCTAACTCGTGCGTATTTACTGGGAGCAATCATCGATTTCCCAATGATATGATTTGATTTAGCCAGGGAGAAAAAACAACAATGGTCCTTGCCTCTGTTGCCCACAACAAAACTGGGTTTATTGTGAGATATCTCTCACTGTCATTTTAAAAAAGCTAACCAGTACTCTTAAAAGTAGTAGGAGTTCCTTTACTAGATCTCTATTAGCAGCAAATTTTTGAGGAATTAGTGACCCAAATATTTCGTGTGTTTCTGCCTCGAGTGCTTCGTGCGGAACGAGGCGGAGCAGTGTTTAGCATACCGGACCCGCATTCGGGAGGACGACGGTTCAAATTTGCGTCCGGACGTCCAGATTCAGGTTTTCCGTGATTTCCCTGAATATCTCTCCAGGCAAATCCCTGGATGGTTCCTTTGGAAGACCACGGCCGATTTCCTTGCCCATCCTTGGAACAATCCGAGTTTGTGCTCCACCTCTAATGACCTCGATGTCGACGGGACGTGAATCCTAACCTGCTTTCTTTTTTACATCTACATCTACATTTATACTCTGCAAGCCACCCAACGGTGTGTGGTGAATGGCACTCTACGTGCCACTGTCATTACCTCCCTTTCCTGTTCCAGTCGCGTATGGTTCGCGGGAAGAACGACTGCCGGAAAGCCTCCGTGCGCGCTCGAATCTCTTTAATTTTACATTCGTGATCTCCTCGGGAGGTATAAGTAGGGGGAAGCAACATATTCGATACTTCATCCAGAAACGCACCCTCTCGAAACCTGGACAGCAAGCTACACCGCGATGCAGAGCGCCTCTCTTGTAGAATCTGCCACTTGAGTTTGCTAAAAATCTCCGTAACTCTATCACGCTTGCCAAATAACCATGTGACGAAACGCGCCGCTCTTCTTTGGGTCTTCTCTATCTCCTATGTCAACCCGACCTGGTACGGATCCCACACTGATGAGCAATACTCAAGTATAGGTCGAACGAGTGTTTTGTAAACCACCTCCTTTGTTGATGGACTACATTTTCTAAGGAGTCTCCCAATGAATCTCGACCTGGCACCAGTCTTACCAACAATTAATTTTATATGATCTTTCCACTTCAAATCGTTCCGCACTCATAGTCCCAGATATTTTACAGAAGTAACTGCTACCAGTGTTTGTTCCGCTATCATATAATCATAAAATAAAGGATCCTTCTTTCTATGTATTCGCAATACATTACGTTTGTCTATGTTAAGGGTCAGTAGCCACTCCCTGCACCAAGTGCCTATCCGCTGCAGATCTTACTGCGTTTCGCTGCAGTTTTCAAATGCTGGAACTTCTCTGTATACTACAGCATCATCCGCGAAAAGCCGCATGGAAGTTCCGACACTATCTACTAGGTCATCTATATATATTATGAAAAGCAATGGTCCCACAACACTCCCCTGTGGCACGCCAGAGGTTACTTTAACGTCTGTAGACGTCTCTCCATTGAGAACAACATGCTGTGTTTTGTTTGCTAAAAACTCTTCAGTCCAGCCACACAGCTGGTCAGAAATTCCGTAGGCTCTTGCTTTGTTTATCAGGCGACAGTGCGGAACTTTATCGAACGCTTTCCGGAAGTCAAGGAAAATTGCATCTACCTGGGAGTCTGTATCTAATATTTTCTGGGTCTCATGAACAAATAAAGTGAGTTGGGTGCTTTGTAATGGAAGATAAAAATGTGGCCTATTTTCATCCTGCATACCACACAGTCTGCACTTAGCGGCTTCCTTCTCTATACCCAAAGTATGTAGGTGTTACCTGAAGTTCCCATGGACAGTCATTAGACCATGAACTGCGTGGATTATGAGACGCTGCCTAACCATTATACCACATTCATGTTAACTCCCTACAGAGAGTCGTTGTGCTAGCTGGACTGCTGGTAGTGTTTTGGAACTCAGGAGACATCCCTCCCGCTGATGTAATGCGATTTTTTGCAACCACCCTCGGCAATGATCGACGGTCCCTGTTCGGCAGTTCATTAGGTCTGACTGGCCTTGGTTTAGCTGTGAGTGTTACTTTGCGTTTCCACTTTACAGTCGCATCGCAAACAGTCGCTTTGACAGCTTTAGAAGGGTTGGAATGCCCCGATGGGTTTGTTAGTCATGTGGCATCCAATGTCTAGTCCACGTTCGATGCCACTGAGCTTTCCTGACTGACCCAATCTGCTGTTACTGCTTCTCTATTGGCAGCAAAATACGCCTCGCCTCCTTTTACACTGTTGGTTCCTACTTTCATTACATCTAGTGGTGAAGTCCGCATTACAAACGGGAATGGGGAGAGATTTGATCAGATAGTGCAGTAAGCGACCTGCAACGCCAGCACACATGTTGATGTCCATGTCACGCTGAACTGACTACCCAAAAATATTCGCGCAACATTTCCTGAATAATTCTTCCTCTCTTTCACAGAGTCCGTAACGTGTTTGGCGAACATTGTGGTACGACACGCAGCATCTTCTGGAGGCTTCCTGGTTTTATTTCTCCCTTCGTCAGTTTGTCACAGACTGCGGACTTTCATTCATTCTGAGAAACCCGCCACCGGCAGAGAGCGGTCACGACCCGTCTGTCGCGCTCCACTTGCCCGAGCGTTAATCGATCTTCCCACGTTGGTTTTTTAAGCCGAGGTATAGATTACCTCATAATTTCGGCGGCCAGCCCATGTTCGGTAAACGGTTCCTTCTCCTCCTCCCGTTCCGTGCTAGCAGTTCTTGAATTATTAGCTGTCTCCCAAACCTAGTTTTTTTCTCCTTCATTCTCGACGTAACTCTACGCCTAAAACCGTGGAGGAGGCCGGGACGCAAATAATTAGTATCCGCGTCACGTACGCGATAATGATCTTCCATATGGGGAGGGAGCCACGTCCGGCTCTTTTTATTATTAGGACCTTTTTTGAGTCAGACTGGCGGTAGTTCTCCCCGTGGGTGTAGCAGTGCCGGGTAATCGCCCGGCCGCGCGGCCACTTAAAATTAACTCGGCTCCGGTGGCCCTGCCGGCCGGCCGCGGCTTTAGCAGGCGTCGCGTCGCCTCGCCTCTCAGCGGCCGGACATCCGTGTCGCCGCCTGCCACTTGCCACACGCTCTGCTCCTACCCGTTTATTCAAATCCTGGCCGTAAATTCCCTCGTCCATCTCGAGGCAGATTTGCATAAACAATTTTGAGTGGGTACGCTAATGGTTATACTCGAGCCTTACGCCGGAGATCTATTACCGGATCTTCTGAAGCCGCTGCGTTGAGGCGATATGTCGACTCTGAAGGCATCTGGACATCTGTCGTGTCGCGTAACCCAGCTGAGGGACGTAGCGGATAAGAAAACCAAACAGCACATCACAAATTTATAGTAATTTCTCCCAACTTGCAGCTTCAGTTATCTATTTTGTGTAACTCATAAAATGAATTCCCAATTGTGAATAAGGACTACCATCAGCTGTAGGATGGAATGACGACAATGAATGTCTGTGCCGGACCAGGACTCGAACCCGGATTTCCCGCTTCTCGCGAGCGGTCGCCTTACCATTTGGCTACCCGTGCACGACTCACGGTCTGACTCAATTCGGCATATGTCGTCAACCATGCGTCTACGACCTGTACTTGTAACAAGAATAACACAGTCACTGCAGTATCGTATTTGTCTGCCAATATCGGGCAAGTGAATTTCAACTACAACGCCTAACCTGTATCGGAATATACATAATGGATGTACGAGTACAGGTCGTAGACGTATGGTTAACGACATATGGAGGTTTGGGTCTGGACGTGAGTCGTGCACGGACGTGCAGCAGGAGGAGGTGTTCCTTATTAGGCTATCACATCTAGCACGTCCTCTCTAAGTTGTAGTTTTTCCGGCTAGGGCTCCGTATTATTTCAACTACAACGCCTAACCTGTATCGGAATATACATAATGGATGTACGAGTACAGGTCGTAGACGTATGGTTGACGACATATGGAGGTTTGGGTCTGGACGTGAGTCGTGCACGGACGTGCAGCAGGAGGAGGTGTTCCTTATTAGGCTATCACATCTAGCACGTCCTCTCTAAGTTGTAGTTTTTCCGGCTAGGGCTCCGTATTATTATCCCAAAAGAGTGGCCCCAGGATAGAGCCCTGTGGACACCCCTTGGTGATCGTTTTACTTATTTTTCCGCTGGGCGATGATAACCAGACCTTCCTTTCCTCACAATAGTTCCTTAGACAGACACAGAGCGGCCCTGTACACTCCTTCTCCCGCAAGCAGGAGACAAGCGAATGCCAGCACAAGTCGTCAGAGGAGCCATTGATATCCACCATAATGCCCACCACATACTTATGCGGGGCTCAGCTGCAGACCTCGACCGCGAGGGCGATTGCGTCATACGCCGATCGCTTCGGCCGAAAGCCGAACTGCCTGTCGCTCATCCCGCACAGTATCCTGTATGGCGCCAGTTTTTCAGCTAATAGCCTCTCAAGTATTTTCCTCAAAACATCTAGACGACATATTGGTCTGTAGGACTTGGCCTCCATTGGATCTTCATCTTTTCCCTTCTTTATGATGACAACATTTGCCTTCTTCCAGGTTTCTGGAAATTTTCCAAGCCTCAGGCATTCGTTATTAACCCTAGTAAGAGGTTCAGTTAGCTGGGGGGAAGGGAACTGCATGGTTTTTACATGTGCCGCCATTTCCTCCTCAGAGAAGTGGTACACCTCGGAGTTGTTGGTGTACTCAGCAAGATCATCCCAGTGGACCTGACGCTGCATTTCCGTGTCTAAATGCTCGTCATCATCTGGTAGTCGAGTCCGAACGAGGACCTGACCAGTCTCCTGCCAGGAGTCTGTCACACGGCCGCCGTCCCTGATGGTCGACCTACAGATCCATAGAAGGCGACGGGTAATGTGGATTTTTCTCTGACCAACTTACAAGGGACTCCCAAAGGGTCAGTAGCTAACTGATGTAGCACATATTTTTCCCAGAGGTTGATCCTTACCTCCTTTAGTTCCTTCTGGAACAACTCTTTGGCGTCACGATACCTTTGTAGACAGAACTGCTTTTCCTGCCAAACAAGACTTCGCTGATAGTGCCTCTTCGCCCTTCTTACAGGCTGACGCATACGTGCGAGGTCGGCCGTCCATGGGGATGGGGAGGCCGCAACGGCTCTCCTCCTGTTTGGTACAGCAACTTTCGCCGCACTAACTATTGATCCCACCAGCTCCTCGGCGTATCCATCCACATTTTCGTCACTTTCTGGCAATGGAGAAGCTTCACACTCCCGAGCTAGTCATTCCCAAACGGTTTTGTTAAAGTTAAATTGAACCTCCCACCCCATGTTCCTGCGGCACAGGGTGAACACAAGCAGGTTGTGCTCACTTGTGACCTAATCAAGGACTCTCCTAATATTACCTATGACACTGGGCGTCGACGGAGTTACATCTATGTTGCCTCCAGTTCCACCCTCATAAGTGCCGGGGATTCTCATGTCTGTTTGCAACAACTAGTTGTGAGGCCATTATTAGTTCTTCAGCTCTCTCACCATTTGCGACTCGAGTGCCACTGAACCATAGGGGGGATTTGGCATTCATGTCAGATGTTATAATAACCTTCGCCCCCGCAACGTCGTGGCGACTCGTGTGAAGTGATCTAGGTGATCTTCAAACTTACCTCCACATTGGAAGTACATATTTACGATGTAAACGAGTCCGGCAGGTGACTGAAGCTCCACGACGTTGCAGTGGCTGTCTGGCAGTTGTGACAGGACTGTGACACGTAATGCCTTATTAACTACTATTAGAGCTGCTTTCGGCTCATCCCCGATACTTATTACCTGCCTAGTGGGAGCCATAAAGAAAATTTGCCCAGCTTGTGAGTATAGCTCGTGCAGGCAGGTTATATCCAGCCTCCACTCCTCCACCGCCCTTCGTAGCTCCTGCATCACCAAACAACTGTTGTGTGTATTTTTTTGTCCAATGTTTATTTCGAGATGCATTATGGGAAATCAGTGTGTACATTGCACTCATGCCAGCTCTTTTTCCAGTCTAGCGCAATGCGCCCATTAGCTAGTACAGACTGTATATAAATTTCGCCTTGGTCAAATCTTTCTCCTCTTCTTTCAAAAACTTTTTTTAGCAAGGTTACGCAGGGCCCCGAAGTCAGTGGGGAGATTCATCGACTTTAACTGTATTCTGTCCACAGCCTCCATTGTCGAGAAGGTGACTTTTCTTCCGTACTTACACTCCTGGAAATTGAAATAAGAACACTGTGAATTCATTGTCCCAGGAAGGGGAAACTTTATTGACACATTCCTGGGGTCAGATACATCACATGATCACACTGACAGAACCACAGGCACATAGACACAGGCAACAGAGCATGCACAATGTCGGCACTAGTACAGTGTATATCCACCTTTCGCAGCAATGCAGGTTGCTATTCTCCCATGGAGACGATCGTAGAGATGCTGGATGTAGTCCTGTGGAACGGCTTGCCATGCCATTTCCACCTGGCGCCTCAGTTGGACCAGCGTTCGTGCTGGACGTGCAGACCGCGGGAGACGACGCTTCATCCAGTCCCAAACATGCTCAATGGGGGACAGATCCGGAGATCTTGCTGGCCAGGGTAGTTGACTTACACCTTCAGAGCACGTTGGGTGGCACGGGATACATGCGGACGTGCATTGTCCTGTTGGAACAGCAAGTTCCCTTGCCGGTCTAGGAATGGTAGAACGATGGGTTCGATGACGGTTTGGATGTACCGTGCACTATTCAGTGTCCCCTCGACGATCACCAGTGGTGTACGGCCAGTGTAGGAGATCGCTCCCCACACCATGATGCCGGGTGTTGGTCCTGTGTGTCTCGGTCGTATGCAGTCCTGATTGTGGCGCTCACCTGCACGGCGCCAAACACGCATACGACCATCATTGGCACCAAGGCAGAAGCGACTCTCATCGCTGAAGACGACACGTCTCCATTCGTCCCTCCATTCACGCCTGTCGCGACACCACTGGAGGCGGGCTGCACGATGTTGGGGCGTGAGCGGAAGACGGCCTAACGGTGTGCGGGACCGTAGCCCAGCTTCATGGAGACGGTTGCGAATGGTCCTCCCCGATACCCCAGGAGCAACAGTGTCCCTAATTTGCTGGGAAGTGGCGTTGCGGTCCCCTACGGCACTGCGTAGGATCCCACGGTCTTGGCGTGCATCCGTGCGTCGCTGCGGTCCGGTCCCAGGTCGACGGGCACGTGCACCTTCCGCCGACCACTGGCGACAACATCGATGTAGTGTGGAGACCTCACGCCCCACGTGTTGAGCAATTCGGCGGTACGTCCACCCGGCCTCCCGCATGCCCACTATACGCCCTCGCTCAAAGTCCGTCAACTGCACATACGGTTCACGTCCACGCTGTCGCGGCATGCTACCAGTGTTAAAGACTGCGATGGAGCTCCGTATGCCACGGCAAACTGGCTGACACTGACGGCGGCGGTGCACAAATGCTGCGCAGCTAGCGCCATTCGACGGCCAACACCGCGGTTCCTGGTGTGTCCGCTGTGCCGTGCGTGTGATCATTGCTTGTACAGCCCTCTCGCAGTGTCCGGAGCAAGTATGGTGGGTCTGACACACCGGTGTCAATGTGTTCTTTTTTCCATTTCCAGGAGTGTATATCCTAAGCGAACGACATGTCTTAGTGCAGTTGTCAGGACAGCCGGCTGCTCCAAGTGCATGCCGTGTTCTAAATTGGGGTATACTATTCTTGGTTCTGCACCCGAAGGTCTCACTTGTGGCACTTCCTGTATTGGCATCGTGCTGCTTACAGTACTACCTTGAATTCGTTGCTGTAACTGTTCCACGGGCGCAGGTAGGGTACTGCTGATTGTGCCTGCTCGCGGGCGGTTGTCTAAAATTTCGCTGCCCTGAAGTACCACTGCCCGGCCAACCACCACTGATCGCCCCCACATGTCTCTCGGCTTCCTCTGTCTGGCTCTGCCGTCGGTTGCGGGAGGAGGAGGAGACGCTTGGAGGAACCTGAGCCACTGGCTCAGTCTCAATGCAGTCGTACACCATTATTGCTCTTTGAGCTCTCACTTCTGACGCTGACTTCAGAAAATCTTTAAAACTGCATGCCATCTCAGCATCTCACCTCCTTTTACCCGGGAACTTAAAAAATGGTTCAGATGATGATGTTCAGATGTGGGTGAAATCTTATGGGACTTAACTGCTGAGGTCATCAGTCCCTAAGCTTACACACTACTTAACCTAAATTATCCTAAGGACAAACACACACACCCATGCCCGACGGAGGGCTCGAACCTCCGCCGGGATCAGCCGCACAGTCCATGACTGAAGGGCCCCAGACCGCTCGGCTAATCCCGCGCGGCTCAAAAATGGTTCAAATGGCTCTAAGCACTGTGGGACTTCACATCTGAGGTCATCAGTCCCCTAGATTTAGAACTACTTAAACCTAACTAGCCTAAGGACATCACACACATCCATGCCCGAGGCAGGATTCGAACCTACGACCGAAGCGGCAGCGCGGTTCCGGACTGAAGCGCCTAGAACCGCTCGGTCACAGCGGCTGGCTCTCGGGAACGTCCTCTTCTTTACTATACTGGTCTCGATGATGGCCTCAGCCATAATCAGTTCGGGATATTAGACATTGTTCCAACATTTTATATGTGGGCCAGGTTCTTCCAGTGGCACCGCAGGTCTTTTTGCCTCTGCGCGTACACGGAATGCAAATACTTGATTTGTTGCAATCCTCTCTTATGTGGTCCTCAGCGTTCACCTTCAGTTTATATAATGTTTATCACAGCTGCGTATTCAGTGTGTTGTCTGTTCTTTTGATCATGTCCGAAAGGACTGTAAGCCGGGCAAGAGTCACCATAATTAGGATGCCCTACAAAACAGTGAATCAGGAAGCTTATGACTATTAAGTGGGACAAGAATCACAATTACTTTGATTTATTCTGATAAAATTATTGACTAAACGTGACAAACGGTGAGAACTCACTGCATCAGCCAAGGTCTTATTATATTAAAGACCTTGGCATGCCTGACACTGGGATCGGGAGAAGATGCTACTAATCTCGCAAGTGATGTAATCTTGAAGTACACCGCGATTCTCGTGATGTTTTTTGAAAACAGATAGTACTACAGAATGGTATAATTACACCTGTGTTTGAAGTTCAAAATTCAAAATTTCACTGATTAAAACGGCAAGTCTTCAAAGTGAAGCTTGAGCTGATTGAAATGTTATAAAAGTCATTAGTTTCTCTACACCTTGTCTCGTGGTTGAGGCTTGATCTCACCATAGTATTATAGGCGGAGGCTGAAGTGGCTGTAATATCATTCATTGCCGGGACCGACAAGATCGCCGACAGAAAAGTGCAAATCAGTCCAAAATGTCTCCAAGCCCCTCACTACATCAGCTCTGGTGGTGGCAGGCCAGCGAATGTGCCATGTAGCGATAGAATTGAAGATGAAGTTGACAATGAAGTCCAAGATGAAGACAAAGCTAATGTGATTTCTGCTTTAAAGTTCACTTCAAGGAAACCTCACCTTGATGCGTTTAACATCTGTAACTGAATTGTGGTTAGCTGGTCTCCGGATCTTGCGAGTGCTGACTGATAAAAATGGTTCTTACAAACACACTAGACCCCTTCCCTTGGCTCTCTTCTACTTAGTTAATCAACAATGTTCGATGTGAAGTGTTGGCAGAAGAGCCAACACTGTGTTGCTAGAGGAGGCCGAAATGCACGCGTTTAATTACACGCTGACTGGCGCGAGGTCTGGAACAGTTAAGGGAATTAATAGTAGCAAATAAAGTACGTAGTTGATATAATACTTAACTTTAATCCACAATTGGTGTACATCGCTCTTGACGGTACATGTTATTATCTCAATATCAAATGCTATGGCGCCTTTCTAGGTTGTAGCAAATGACGTAACTGAAGGCTATGATAACTATCGTCTCGGCAAATGAGAGCGTAGTTGTCAGTGATCCATCTCTGGCTAAGTCGGCTGTACAACTGGGGCGAGTGCTAGTAAGTCTCTCTAGACCTGCCGTGTGGTGGCGCTCGGTCTGCAATCACTGACAGTGGCGACACGCGGGTCCGACGTATACTACCGGACCGCGGCCGATTTAAAGGCTACCACCTAGCAAGTGTGGTGTCTGGCGGTGACACCACACGATGTACCATTTTACGCAGGAAAAAGTCGCTTCAATTTCTTTCTGTCTCTCTCTCCCTCTCGCTCTCTCTGCCTTTTTCTGTGACCAACGACGCGAAATTTTTCGGCACAGCAGAACTTCTCTAACCTGTAGTTTATGTCAGTGAGCCAATCCCTGTGATTCTTACATTGCATAAACATTTGTCTTCAGGAAATCAACGCCCAGCGGCCTCTCACACATTAAAAGGCCCAAAACTGCCGGTCCCCATTCCATTTTCAAGATGTTTATCTCTGGTGTTCGATGCTTTCTGGAAAAGGAGACAGGTTTCTACATTTGAGTGCATTGACTCCCGCTAACAGGCGTTCCTTCTCACTCCACTCCCAGGCTGTAACATGTTTTCGCCCGGGGCTTGCGCCACAGGAGATCCTATATATGTTTGATCACTGAGCGAGGCACTCCAGGGCAGCGTCACAAAGAACTGCCTGGCCATGGGGTATGGACGAAGACAATAAGAAATTGTCCAATCAACATAGGCTCTAAATTGCACGCCTTAAGAACTACGCGCACTTGTTCAGTAGAAGAGATGTGTTTCACAGTAACGAAGATGAACAAATGCTCGTACCTTTTAAGGTATAGACTTTACAGCCCACGTTTACTGGACTTGCTTTCTTATTTTGGTCCATGTTACTACCTCCCAAAAAATGGAAAGCAAAGATCGTGTAGTAGATGCGATTTATTTCACAGTATCGGAGATGAAATAGTGCCCGTTGTTCTTCAGGTATGCATTTTAGAACCCAGGTTTACCAATCTTTTTTTGCTTTTAGTGCTCTGTACTTTCAACTTATGCATTTTCCCCGCTGATTGTGATACATCATGTACATGCGGCAGTATAGCCGCATGAGTTAGCACCCCGCTCCTGGAAGTCAGGGAGATGTGCTGGCCCCGGAACAAATCCACCTGGAGAATTAATAAGAGGACGGGAGTCTTAGCGAGCCTGGATGTGGCTTTTAGGCGGTTTCCCACGTCCGACTATGTGAATACCAGGTTTTTAGCCACGTACCGCCTCAGTTAAACGATTCACAAACATTTCGAAAACATCCTCTCACTTTCACATGGGATAACACCAGACGCAGACAGTTGGGATACAGAAATTCCATCCTGCGGAGAAGGGGGGTGGTCGGAGGGAGGGGGGGGGGTGGATGGCGACACTCAGGACATTGTCAAATCCAGATTAACATGCTGACTCTGTGAATATGTGAGATGAGGTTGGGAAAATGAAGAACACTGGCTGCGCCTGTATGGCTCAAATAAATGCATAATGTATGGCTGAAATACATGTGTAATATATGATTGTCAGATTAATCTAACTCTACGTTTCCTCTGGAAGAGTAACCACGGACATTAATCGGAACAGAAATGCTCTGGATCAAAGGCCATCGATGTGGTCCTATTTGCCGCGATGGAGAGGAGTAATCCTCCTTGGATTCGATTCCAGAGCTGCAAAGTGAATGGTAGTAGCAACACAAAATCTATTATTCGAGCATAAGGTAAAAGAATTTAAAAACACAGGGATCCTGAATATTTCAGTGCACAAATCATAATGGAAAAAGAGCGCAGGAGTCCAATGAAAATGGGAGAAAACTGGGAAACAGTTGCGTCAAGTTTTTGCCACGCACTGAGAGTTCGCCTGTATACTGCTCGCAGGTCCCTGCAGCGACAGTGAACTCATTGGCTCAAGGATCCGCCCTCTGAAACAAACGCTCATCTTCGATGGAGACGGCTGCATGGCATATCTCGCCTCTAAACAAACTGTCTGCGATCAGTCTTCTTCCCTCTTGAAAACCGTTGCCCTTTCTTCGGTGACTGGCTTCAGATAAGCTCCTGCACTCGCTCCTGCCAGCTAGCCAAACCAATATTGGTATGGTAGGTATGCTCCATGCACAGGAACGACAGAAGACTCTGTGAAGTTTCCCAGAAAGGCGGATTTTCTACGAGGCCTGAAACTGACAATATGTCTGTCATTTCCCTCTGGTTGGAACACAACGGCCTCGCTCTCCAAGAAACAGCTGTTGTGCAAAATCCACTGAACATGCGACCATCAGCTATATTCACCAAATGTACTCCACGCTCTTCCTGCGCTGCCAGCCTCTCTCACATCATTCACGTCTAGAGCGACCAGCTTTGTGGTGACGAATAAAAATATTCGTATCACTACAAGTCGTGTGGCATGTTGCTAAGTCAGCACAGCACCGCTGCAAAAAATATGTAGTCCTTATTAAGCAGTCGTTGGGAAAACAGTGTAGATACTGTGGATGTGACTTCTGTGGTGGAGGAAAGCGCTGTGCGAAGGTCAGGAAGTAACGCATCCTCCTTCCCCGGGACCAGAATTGAAACTGGAGGTGGTGATTGGAAGCGAGCGGGGGACCGCAAGTATGACGTCCCTGGCTGAATTAGAATTTTATTCGTGTCGGGTATAGAGATGTGCGCGTGGTCCACACTGGAGGAGAAGTCGTTGATCCCGGCGTGAAGTAGTGGGCTACAGAGCTCAGCGAGCCGTCAGCAGGTACGCCTGGACACTGGCGTGCATAAGCAACGTCACCAGCTGAGGTTAGTGGGACGGCCATAGCTGGCCACAGCCAGTGTATGACGGCTGTTGCCCCGCCCCGAGCCGCGAAATAAGTTGGTATTCGAACTGTACCCCTAGCACGGTCGACGTCGAAGGCGTGTGCCGGCAATGGCCGGTGATCAGCGTCAGTGGAAAACTTTAGCAACGAGTGTACGGCGACAGAGACGGGGCTGTCCGCTGTCGAAGCTAGAACAGGCGTCCCACTAGAAAGGCGGTTGCCAAGAGTAACTAGTCACCCAGAGGGAGACCCACAAGTGCGATAGAGCTAAGTCGTCTGCATACGGTCACTGTCACCGGCGCTTGTCTGCCACAACTGAAGTAGTCCTTGGTAGATTACTGGTTCAAATGGCTCTGAGCACTATGCGACTTAACTTCTGAGGTCATCAGTCGCCTAGAACTTAGAACTAATTAAACCTAACTAACCTAAGGACATCACACACATCCATGCCCGAGGCAGGATTCGAACCTTCGACCGTAGCGGTCGCTCGGCTCCAGACTGCAGTGCCTAGAACCGCACGGCCACTCCGGCCGGCGGTAGATTACTGGATACTTCTTCTGGATACTGCATCTGCCACTGCACCAGTTTCCACCTCGGAGCCGGCCGGTGTGGCCGTGCGGTTCTAGGCGCTTCAGTCTTGAACTGCGTGACCGCTACGGTCGCAGGTTCGAATCCTGCCTCGGACATGGATGTGTGTGATGTCCTTAGGTTAGTTAGGTTTAAGTAGTTCTAAGTTCTAGGGGACTGATGACCACAGATGTTAAGTCCCATAGTGCTCAGAGCCATTTGAACCATTTGAACCACCTCCAAGTCAGTAGCTGATAGAGATGGCTGTTGTTGGCATCACGCACACAATCCAATACGGTCATGTACAAAGGACACTGGCGAGTATCTGAAAATGAGGATCTGATCTGGGAGGGGGAGGGGGGCGATGTTTATAAGAGTTGCTGGCCAGTACTCCATCAACAGCAGCAACCCCACCTCGGTAGAGACAATAGGCCATAGCAGCTGGATTCGCCAAGGGATGGTGATCACTTAATTCATTCTGCTCTTCTCGTTTAATCAGCCTCTGAAGAAGCCCAGCTAGAGCTGTAATGTAGCCCAACTTCATTCTTGCTGTTTAGCTGTCAGCTTTGTAAATAAGCGCTCTCGCACTCTTAACATTTCTTCTTGCTTCACAGCGCGTCGTCAGCACAATGAGTTGTTTCGCTGCGTTTGTGCCAGGCAGTTCAGTGCTCCAGAAGAGGGCGTGGCACAGCAACAGAAAACGAATGCTAAATACAGAGTTTGAACCGAATGGACTAATTTGGTCTAGGATCTTCCTTTTTTCATTTTTATAACAGCGTGAATCCTCCTGCGAAACAATTTTCAATGGGTGTGAAAGATGCGCATAAATTCTAAACAGTGGATAATGCGCTTTTCGTCCATTTCTCGTACAGAACTTCTCTAGTTCCTTGAGACACGCAAGAGCCCTTAATTGTTTTTTGCAATATACACTAGTAAGGTTTGACTGTATTTACTTCGAATTAGCTGCAGATCTCGTGCTACAAATGGTTGGATGGCCACATTTGAAAGGCTCCCACCCGGATATCAAAAACTATGGTCAGTAAGGCAGTTCATTAAATGGACTAAGATCTTGAGTTGTGTGATCCAATACAAACAAAAAGATATTGCAGCCACTGCTCTTAGCGGTACAGTGTTTCTGTACTTCTAATAGACATAATGATAGGTATGATTTAAATACGAGTGCGTGAAATGTTTCTAGCAGATATAGCTACGCAGGTATAAATAACATTAGCCCCCTCAGGCGACTTGAACGCAATAAAACGGATGAGATGCTAGACAGAATGGGAACAAGTTTAAGGATTAGGTAATGTAGTCTGCCGTTAAGGTTTCCACTCTATCATTGTTGGAGTGGAACTCTTCATGCTTGCTACCTTTTTCTTCCTTCTTCCACCTGGCAAGAATAAATAAGACATCTACGTAGGGTCAGCATGGCTACTATTGAATTTGGCATGGTTAATTTATGGGGTGGCCGGATGTTCTTCCTTTCGGTACTTTGTTTTCTATGTGAAAGAGTGGGATGATTTTCTAAATATTTTCGTATCATGTAACTGAAGCAGAACTTGCGCACCAGCCCAGTATTCACCTAGTCAGATGTGTGAAACCACCTAAAAACTCAATCCAGGCTGGCTGGCACACCGGCCTTCGTCGTTAATCTGCCGGGCGGACCACAACAAATCCTAGAAGCGGTGCTCTGACACACGTGGCTATCCGAGAGGACAAGACTTCCATTATGATTAAATTTCTATTTTTGGTGCTATTTTTCGATTTACGCCTACTGGGGGTTTTGGTCCTGTGTTTCGAATATAATTAATTTACCGTTTTTTATTTATTTTTGCTATTTCTGTAGGATTTAGTTACTTAAGTTTCGTAGCTCTAATTTCCATATTATAACTAATTTCAAAGAAGTTTACAAATTCAAGGCACTCGCATTATAAATACCATGTGACAGATCTAAAGAAAAAGTTTAATAAATAAAAGAACTACGTCTGTTATTGTGAGGTAACTACAGAGCCATTTAAAAATGTAGTTAAGGCACCAACAATCGTCGTGACTCCACTAAGTACTGTTTTATGAGATCCCCCTCTTTTGAGGGCTATGACGTTTTTAAAGTATCTATTTAGTATAATGTACGCATCCGTACATACGTTTTACGTGTAGTGATTATGATATGTATGTAAACTACAGTAGGTCGCACTAACACCTTTGTATGCAAGCTTTATGACATCAGGCACGCGTAAATTAGTTTTAAAAAACTTATATATAATTTTCTAGACCAGCTGAGACATATTGTTTCACATTCATGCTAATCAGACCGTTCGTGGACATAGACAGTCAGGCATTTGGCTGGGAGAATGATCGTGTTGTAAAACGAATTCTCATAAAACGAAGTCTCATGCAGTGAAGAACACCTGCACCACTGACTGACTTAGTCAACGAAAATGTACCTTTCCTTTCACTGTGACCAGTAAGAACACTGTAGGACAGTCTGAATTATTACAGGACCCTTATCACGCTTCACAGTTGGAAGAACGCAGTCTGGATTGTACACCTCGCCGGATGTTCTTCGTGCATACAGGTCTCACTCAGGAGGAAACAGTTCAGATTTCTCAACAGTGCTGCAATTAATTCTCTACTGTAAATGTTTCGTTTTTGCAGTTCGTGTCGCTCTACTTTCGTTGTCGAAAAGATCTCTAGCGCTATATAAAGGTCAGAAGACTTTTTCTCACAAGTTAGAAAAAGGAGGGAATTGAAGACAACTTACAGCTCTATCAGTAAGTCTTATGCTTAGTAGATCACGTTTTCCCCTGAATTCTGTACGATGTTACGACATATATTAGGTTTGCGGTTATTCTTATGTATCAGCAACACACCAACTAAGCGGGTACAGACAATTTTCTCTCGTCTGTAAGAGCCAACGTGACAATGAATCAAAAGAACAAGTACGTGTAGAGGTGTTATAGCGCGAAAGGAAAACAAAATACATTAGCACTTACAGGTAAGTCACATAAAAAAGTTTGAAAAAAATACTTTATACAAGAGTGACTGCATCAGTTTTTTCAGTGATTGTATGTACTAATACTTTTACAACAAGAAAAATGCGGAAAATTGTATTACTTGACAGAAACATGCTATTGAAAATTCCAAAATATTCAAGGGTGTTCAAAGACAGTCCAGTGTTTTAAAATTCATTAATGAACTCTGACAAGAGCCTGATCAACAGATGTAGACGTTCGAGGGCATGTAGAACAACTCCGAAGTACTGCATCGATAATGGCTGGTTACTACCCGAAATCTGGATCTGCTTTAATAAAACTAGAACGGAAACACCGACTGCTTGCTGCTCTTTACCATTTTGAAAGTTGTAACACAGTTGTGCAGCGCATTCCACTTTCCTAATGGAAGGTAATTTGATGGAGACCAATATTTGACATTATGCTAAAACCTTAAAAACCGTCTCGAACTTAACTCAAGCATATCTCCTTCCCTTACCTCTCAAATACTGGTGGTGACCATTTCTTCCACCACCAGGATTCGAACCGGCATACCCTCGAATCGAACCTCACCTCACAGGCGTGCGTTAGCTATTCGGCTTCTGAGATGGGTTCTGGTGGGAGGTGGGGGGGGGGGGGGGGGGGGATGGCATCCCGTCACATTCTTGACATGTTATGAAGCTTCAAAAGTATATACGATTCTTGAAGAACTACGGTAAGTACTTACACAGTTGAATGTGTTGTTTACGCCGTGGATATCTGTTTAACCGAGGGGAGGAAAGGAGGTTGGTTCAAATGGCTCTGAGCACTATGCGACTTAACTTCTGAGGTCATCAGTCGCCTAGAACTTAGAACTAATTAAACCTAACTAACCTAAGGACATCACACACATCCATGCCCGAGGCAGGATTCGAACCTGCGACCGTAGCGGTCGCTCGGCTCCAGACTGTAGCGCGTAGAACCGCACGGCCACTCCGGCCTGCAGGAAAGGAGGTGATTTTCAATGCAGTCACACAGGCTGCTCCTCTAGAATAACATAAAGGAGGCTGCAAAACTTAACATCTCCATCCAGTGGACAGAGATCTGTTTGCTTATCTACCATTCGCCACTATTGATCTGATCGCCGACGATACGCTAAAATGTAACCTTGCTGTTTTTGTCGACTAAACGTTCATCAGCCAGCATGATTCGATGCAGTTGCTTCCTGGTAGAGCAACGTCGGACCAGCGTGCGTTAGACTGCGGATGCGAACCGAAGTGGGGTACGGCACTTACGTTATTAGCATTAAAAAGCAAAGAGATGCAGAGCAGCCCTCTACAAACGGCAGGATTGGAGGTGTAAGTAAATGACTACGCAGGAGCGTTAAACGTTGTGTATAGATCCTCTCCCGCCGTAGGCGTTGCATGAGAAATTGCTGCGCTCGTTAATATGAAAGGGTGCTGTTAGAGAGAAGTGCAAAATTTAAAATGGGCAAATGATGGATCGATTTGAATATAGCTTATGGTATATAGGAACTGTTGGTGATACAGGATACAGATAAACTTTAATAACGGCATAGCATAGATTTCTCTCTAAGAGTGGCCTTGAACCTGAGATGTGGAATCTGAAGTGTGTGATAAATACGTCACCCACAGAGCAATGACGGACCATACAGTTTCTTCCCGATACTGGCATACTCTTACAGGCGTGTCATTTTGTACCTTGACAGTTCACTGGCCTCATCTTACGTCGTTCGTCGATGTATTCTTAATGCCAAGCCAAACGCGTTTCCGGTTACAGTGGGGTCCTCAGTATTGACAGTGGTACGCTGCTAGGCAACAATTTTTTTTTTCTTTCAAATATTTTCGCTTCAGTGTGGCCTTCCGAGATGGTCGAGTCGCTTTCAATACACATTTCATCTCTGCCAGGCAGTTGAGTCAGTCATTCTATAGTAACCCTACACATCTACACATGCATCACTAAAGTAACGTTGTGTTTCGTAGGGACTGCAATCTCGCGATGGATTGAAACTAAATTTACGAAAACTATAAATTTCCCATTCGATAGATCCACGACGTGGCAGCCCACAAGGCCTGTTGAGTATAATGTTTCTAACTCACAGTCCAAGGTACACAACACGCTTCTTGAATCCATTATGTACACGAATATTGGCCGTCCTACACCCGAATAGCAACAATGAGACGGCAGAACCATTCAGTCATATGGCTTCACTTCATGAGTCGCTGTTTGGGCTTAATACAGACATACCACACCCTTCATAAAATGTCATATTATTTGCATGCTTCTCTAAGGGTGTTGATAATATCGGAAATAACAGTACATAGTCTGACCAAATGGGATTTGTGCCTGGTGATGAGCGCTATAGTGTGGAACTGCGTTGAAGAAGTTCCTATACGTATAGTGTATGAGAACTTGTAAACGGTACAGAATAATTTGTTTCATTTTTTTTTAATTTTCCTCTGGAAAGAATAATACACCCATGAGCAACTGAATTAGAGGTGTCTGATAAGCTGGGAACAGAGCGCATCCTGTCGTAACACCCACTGAATTTTGGACGTGTGACGTGCCTGCGATATCGTTAGACTTTGTACTGGTTATCAGTATGACAGCCGAGCAGAGGATGGGCAATACTTCTGATCGAGGCAAGATCGTAGATTCGCAACTCGAGGGAACCTTGCTGTGAGGTGGTGTAAGCATATGGCGTTTCAGCTATCGCTGTCAACTACATTCCTTTAGTATCTCGATTCGGGGAAAACTGCTGCCACCAGAGTCGACTGCAGTGGGCGACAATGCGTTGGTGACGGGGATCGCCGTTGACCATCGCGGCTCGTGACTGCAGGTAGACGAGTCACTATGCCACAAGTCACTTGCCACTTCAGTGCTGAACAGCAAATGCTGGTGAGCAGCTGCGTCATTCACAGCCATCTCCTCCATATGTGGTACTAAACCCACCGCCCGCTACGTTAACATATACCCACCACACGACACAGGGCAGTGAGATTAACAGGAACAAGTTGCTGAATTGGTACACATTTGTGCAGGGGAGAAATGCAGGGTATGATTACGCGAAAAACCACATTTAGGCAGGTGGTGTATGGTTTCTCGTGTGGGACATGTTTACAAGGAATAAAATAGAGGCCCTTGATAGTCTGCCATCGTTCCCCAACGACACAGGGAACTGTTGTCCGATCTCGTGCACCAGAAATTTCGCCTTTTCACCATGCACCACGCCATCGCTCCTGAGTTGTTTCTCTAAGGTTTGAAAGTGCCTGTGTGGCTCATCAGGTCACTAGCCATCGATCCTATGGGGCACATTAGTGACGCTACCGCGCAAGATATGTACACATTGGACCACGATCTGACAGCTGTCGCTTACTTGGTGTAGTGTGACCAGACCTCCGGATAAGGTGGCGGCAGGATCGTTAATTTTATCGATTCATAAGCGAGTGCAAATATCGATTATTTAGAACTTTCGTTCCGCATTTTTAGTTGCGGATTCACATTTCTTGGTTTCGCATTACAACTGAGCTAAAATCTACTCCAAATGAAATTATCTGAGACGGTTGCACACTATATCACAGAAACACTAGAACATTTGAAAAGAGAAGAGAGAGGGAGTGTGGCGAGGGGGGGTGGGGGGAGGGTTCCTAGTGATAAGCTGCTTGTGTGGAAAAATGTTTTCAAACCGGCCCTACTCCCTTAACATTGTTAGGAGATTTCGGTAGCGTGCCTCTAAGAAGCATACTTTGTTAGCATCACATTATGTAGTGACTAAGCGTTCACCCTTTTCATCGATTACGAATCCACATGTTTCTCCCTTGTACCGAGGTCATAGATGTATACACAGCACTCTTTCTCATGGATACGTGGCTTAATAAGTCGTTTCGACTGGTCTGAAGCAGCTGTAATATATGTATGTAAACACACAGTACTTCACGAGTTCACGTCGTAATAGTGAAATATGCAGCTAGACTTAATAAAACTGAAACATGGACGTGACAATGATAACAGGTGTGCAACTAAGTGCAGAAACAGTCACCACAGCGTAATTATAATAATGATGCTTCATCTTTGTATAAGAACACATATATTTTCGATAAATGCTGCCTTGATACTTACAATTGTTCTACTTGTATCTGTTTAGTCACCAGCATATAATTTTTTTGTGTTTGTACAGTAATCTCCAGCAATATAAACATGTACATGAATGTATAAACACCTGAGGATGGGTACAAGCCCGAAACCGGTCGTGTGAAGAAATAAATAATCTTTTTTTGTGACTGGTAGTGGAAATTTTTCTAAACCCTATAAAGGAACAGTCACGGAGTTCAACAACATCCCCTATGGATAAAATTCACTTCATGTAATATTTCCGCTGTTGTCTCGGTTCGGCAGACTTTTTGTGTGGTGATATCACTCGAGGAACCTGGTGGCGATCTTTGTCATGTTCAGAATGTAGTTCAAGATATAGAAAACTAATTTATGTCTCATTTTCGCATTTTCAGCTCTATGGTCAGTTGCGGTACACAGGACATCGAGTATCAGCCTCCCCTCCCCCCTCGTCCTTTCTATAGACTAATCAGACCTCAGGGAAAGCATCTGCTCCGCCTAACCACTGTTTTGTATGATGTGTAACTTGACTGCTACAGATCGCTTCACGATCCTGTGTCATTTCAGTTACATTCGTCTCCTAAATTAAAGTGAGCAATACACGCAGAATGGTGATGGCTGAAAGATTCTCATCCAAGAAAGTGGATTCCGGGACCACCTGTGGTCATTGTCATTTACGACAGAAAAGTTTTGCTGAAGAGGTGGGTGGCTCCCAGAACATACTCAGCTTATTCTGAAGTTGCGGGTTCCTGGAACTAATCCCTGACCCTTGACCACAAAGGTGCCTTAAGCCCCAAGTGCCCACTTGAGATGTAGCAAGCATGTATTAAGCGTGGATGTCAACAAGAATCCCTGCCTTTCCGTTTCCATAAAACGAGGCAATTTACCACCTTCTCAACAGTAGTTTATGATCTTCCAATCATTTGTATTGCCTCCCCTTCCACACGCAGTGTACACTTCGTCTACCAAGAGAAAAAGACCATTCAAACTTGGTATCAACCTATGCTTATTTATACTTATTAGGAAAACTTTTGCAGCGTTCCTGTCTATTTTCATGATTTGAGGCAAATTTATGTTCATTATATTGGCTAAAGCTCGTTGCCACCCCTCTAGAGACAGTTTGGGCTGAGTACATGGAACTTCTTATCGTTAGTTTCCTGATAGCCAACTATCATTCACTTCCCGTCTGTCGTCCCGTGTTGACTGTGCAGTTTGGAGATGTAAGTGTCGCTTTTTGCTATACTACGAGGTGTTAATTTCATATCAGCATCACAGACGGGAGCGCCTGCGACGGTGTACTCAACGACGAACCAGAGTGCACGAATGGCAAAACGATGAATCCAGGTTCTGTTTACAGCATCATGATGGTCGCATCCGTGTTTGGCGACATCGCGGTGAACGCACATTAGATGCGTCGTCACCATACTGGCGTATCAAGCGGCGTGATGGTATGGGGTCCCATTGGTTACACGTCTCGGTCACCTCTTGTTCGCATTGGCGGAATTTTGAACAATGGACGTTAGATTTCAGATGTGTTACGGCCCGTGGCTCTACCCTTCATTCGATCCCTGCAAAACCCTACATTTCAGCAGGCTAATGCACGACCGCATGTTGGAGGTCCTGTACGGGCCTTTCTGGATACAGAAAATGTTCGACTGCTGCCCTGGCCGGCACATTCTCCAGATCTCTCACCAATTGAAAACGTCTGGTCAATGGTGGCCGAGCAACTGGCTCGTCGCAATACGCCAGTCACTACTCTTGATGTACTGTGGTATAGTATTGAAGCTGCATGGGCAGCTGTACCTGTAGACGCCATCGAAGCTCTGTTTGACTCAATGTCCAGGCGTATGAAGGCCGTTATTACTGCCAGAGGTGGTTGTTCTGGGTACTGCTTTCTCAGGATCTGTGCACGCAAATTGCGTGAAAATGTAATCACATGTCAGTTCTAGTATAATATTATTTGTTCAATGAATACCCGTTTATCATATGCATTTCTTCTTGGTGCAGCAATTTTAATGGCCAGTAGTGTATTTCGAAACCTGCAGATGGAGAACGCAATCTTTGTGCAGCGCTGTAGACAGAACAGTTGTATGTTACATCGCCGCTTATGGATACACCGGTTTTTTTAAGAGTTTATGAGTACCTGTAGTAACTCTAGGCTGCGCCTCTGTCCTTCCAGCCACACACAGTTCTGTGGAAAGGGCTGTGAGCACAACACCTTGATAGCACAAAACAGTGATAACAGTGGCTGGCAGCAGAGAGAGCCGGTGTCGCGGGCCAGTGAACCGCGGCTGGGGCAGGCCTGGGACAGCGGCGGTGTGCGCAGCGCGCCGGCCGGAGGCGTCACTTGGGCTGATTGCCGGAGCGCGGGCCGCAATGAGGAAGCGGGGCCCACGCGGCCGCTGGCGGCGCGTAGCGCGTGCCGAGGGCCGCGACGGGGACGTCGGCCGGCCGGCCGGCCGGCCGTTCCATTCACTCGCTGCCGTTGCACAACCTGCCGGTCCACGTACGTGCGGCAGCAGCAGCACACTCCCTTCGAGAGCAGGCCGTCCTAAAGAGGGTAATATGGTGCATAAGTCCCCTCCTGAAATGTGGGGTATACACTGAAATGGCAAAGGTCTTGGAATACCTCCTAATATCGTGTCGGACCTTCTTCCGCCCGGTGTAGCGAAGCAGCTCGGCGTGGCATGGCTTCAAAAGCCTCCTGCAGAAATATTGACCCATGCTGTCCCTATAGCCGTCCATAATTGCGAAAGCGTTTGCCAGTACAGGATGTTGTGCACGAACTGAGCATGTTGAGCGATCTGCGAGTCCAAATCGCTCGCTCGAATTGCCCAGAACGTTCTTCAAGTCTGTTGCGATCAATTTTGGCCTAGTGACATCGCGCATTGTCATCCATCAAAATTCCATCACTGTTTGGCAACATGATGTCCAATTGCCGGCCGCGGTGGTCTAGCGGTTCTAGGCGCTCAGTCCGGAACCGCGCGACTGCTACGTTCGCAGGTACGAATCCTGCCTCGGGCATGGATGTGTGTGATATCCTTAGGTTAGTTAGGTTTAAGTAGTTCCAAGTTCTAGGGGACTGATGACCTCAGATGTTAAGTCCCATAGTGCTCAGAGCCATTGGAACCATTTTTTTTTTTTTTTTTTTTTTTTTTTTTGTCCTTGAATGCCTGCAAATGGTCTCCAAGTAGGCGAACATAACAATTTCCAGTCAATGATCGGTTCATTTGGAGCGCAGGACCCGGTCCATTCCGTGTAACCACAGCCCACGCCATTATCGAGCCACCACCAGCTTGCACAATGCCTCCTTGATAACTTGGGTCCGTGGTTTCGTGGGATATAACCCACTCTCGAAACCTACCATCAACTCTTACCAACCGCAGTGGGGACTCATCTGGCGAGGCCTCGGTTTTCCAGTGGTATGGGGTCCAAGAGATATGGTCACGAGCCCAGAAGAGGCACTGCAGGCGATATTATGCTGTTAGCAATGGCACTCGTGTCGGTCGTCTGCTGCCTTAGGCTGTTAACGCCAAATTTTGCCACTATCCGAACAGATATGTTCATCGTACGTCCCACAACGATTTCTGCGCTTATTTCACGGAGTGTTGTTTGTGTGTTAGCACTGGTAGCTCTACGCAAACGCCGCTCTTCTCGGTCGGTAAGTGAAGGCCGTCGGCCACTGCGTTGTCCGTCGTGAGACGTAATATCTGAAATGTGGTCTTCTCGGCACGCTCTTGACACTTTGGATCAGAAGATAACCGAAGAAATAGGCAATGAGACGAGCAGAAATGATAGTCCTATTCTAAGAAAATAATTACTCCGAAGTGACTATGTTTCATGATGGTCCGCTGCACTTTACAAAAGGCGGTACATCATTCTTAATTGGTTATCTGATCACCAAGAACAGCAAAGCATCGTCTGCAGCGTGCTCCCACCCTGACCAGAAGGCTGGTAAGGAATTCTTGTGGTAGGACGATTTATTCCTGCACCAGCGAGGGTAAGAACTGCTGGATGGTAATTTCTGCATCTGATGTGTTGCAATCCATTCGCCGAATATCCTGAAGTTCCAGGATCTCCTCCAACTGCGCTGTTGTACGCGTCACGCATTGTCATCCATAAAACTGAAGTAGGGGTCGAATGCAGCCCTGAAAAGACGCATATGGGGAATGAGTACAGTGTCAAAATAACGACCGCGCGAGGTAGCTGTGCGGTCAAAGGCGCCTTGCCATGGTCCGCGCGGCTCCCCCCGTCGGAAGTTCGAGTCCTCCCTTGGGCATGGGTGTGTGTGTTGTCCTTAGCGTAGGTTAGTTTAAGTTTGATTGACTAATGTGTAAGCATAGGGACCGATGGCCTCAGCAGTTTGATTCTACAGAACTTACCACAAATTTTCAAAATTTCAAAATAACGTTGACCAGTAAATGTACCATGTTCAAAGATTTGGAAGTCAGTACGCCCATTATGCCTCCTCATACCAAAACACCTCCATCAACAAAACGAACATGTTCACCAATATTCCTGGGAGCATTACATGTTCGTACCTCTTGCAATACGAAGGTATCTCAGAATCACTACTCAGAATGAATCTAATCTCATTCTAGAAACAACACAACCCACTCCTCGTTGGTCTAGTCCTAATGCTCTTCGCACTATCGGAAGCGGTTCCGCCGATATGCGAGTGTAACAGGACACAACGTACTGCTCGTAGGGCAAAGAGACCACCCCCGTGCAGACGTGTCCCACCGTGCAGCGGGAGCTTGCGTACTGCTTAGTCCTGTTAAATGTGGTTGTAACTGCACCCGCTGTTTGACGTTATCCCTTATTGCCTGTTACACGATACTGCGGTCATCTGCTGCTGTAGGCCGACCGCTTTGGCCGAGTGGTTCTAGGCGGTTCAGTCCGGAACTGCGCTGCTGCTACGGTCGCAGGTTCGAATCCTGCCTCGGGCATGAATGTGTGTGATGTCCTTAGGTTAGTTAGGTTTAATTAGTTCTTAGTCTAGGGGACTGATGACCTCAGATGTTAAGACCCATTGTACTTAGAGCCATTTGAACCATTTTCTGCTGCTGTAGATATCTTGATCGACTACCTTCTCTCCTTCGGGCAACAGTGTCTGTGATTCAGACGCTCTCCAAGCACATGAAAGAATGCTGTGAGCAATACCTAACTCCTGAGCTACATTCCTCACACTTCGTCCTTCTTCCTGTTTTCCAGTGAATCTTCCCCGTCTGCAGTCTTTTAAATGTTGTCCGCGGGCCGTGCTGTAATGAAGAACACCAAGTGCGCTGCAACTTCTCGCTTATTAACAGACACTGTCTTTTCTCGTGCCCTCAACTGCCTCGTCTTCCGGAGCCAGCCTCATTTGGATTTATAATTACGCTGACCTCATGCTATATCTCATCCAGCCTTCTGTGCACGGCGGGGAAGTCCTCTGACAATATGTTCACACATTCTCATTGATTTCCACCTAGTAGTTAATATCTTATGGTACTTTATCCATTTTGTCTTAAGTTTTGCACACCAGTGTATATATTCAAGGTGGTTTTGCTAAACTGGAACACGTCAATGGTGAATTATTGTTTTAAGCTTGAGTCACAGTTCTTCTAGATACTCCTGTACCGAGCTCATTGTTTCAAGTTCCTGACTGACGTATGACACTACTGCCTCTTTATTTGGTTTGCTGCACATATAAATCTTTCTACTCGTTTTAGTTGCTCTTGGTGTTTTCATAACCGGTGTTGCTTCAACTGCCTCATGCTCATTGATGACATTTTTGAAGTGGACATCTTCAAAGAGGTCTGGTCTAGCTCTTGTTATTAGATCCAATAAATATTCATCATGAGTAGGCTTCCGAAATATTCGTTCTAGGTAGTTTTCAGAGTCAGTATTTAGTAATGTTTTGCAGAATGTTTCCCACGCCCAACACTTTCAGAACTGTAACTATTCGGTTTGATTGCTGAATGATTAAAGCCTCTTTCAACGACGACAGTATGACTGGGAAATTAAATTCTACAAAACTGAGGTTTCCTCTACATATTTCGGTTACATCCGGGAGTGTGTCTGGTGATCGCTAGAAGGATCCGAATACAGTGTCACTGAGTTTCTTTTGGCCCAAAAACAGAGCATCGCAAAGATTCATAGATGCTTGCAGAATGTCAACGGAGATCTGGCACTCAACTCACGGGAAGCAGTATGTGGATGATAGGGAGGTTATTGATGCAGCAAAACCTCGGCTCCGACGTCGACCAGTACAGTGGTACCATGCGAGCAAAGAGGCCCTCCCAGTAAGGTGGCCTAAGTCCAGTCATTGATAGAAGATTATGTTGGAACATAGGGTTTTAGTAGTGAAAAGAGTGGACAATAATATGGTATAGTGAAATCCTGAATAAAACCAACCTGCTTTTAGAACAAAAAAGTGTTGCATTACTTATAAAATCCCCTCGTAAATATAACATGGCACCTTAGTCACAATGTATAATACTGTCACTAAATCACACACCCCGATTTACTGCGAAATACACTCCTGGAAATTGAAATAAGAACACCGTGAATTCATTGTCCCAGGAAGGGGAAACTTTATTGACACATTCCTGGGGTCAGATACATCACATGATCACACTGACAGAACCACAGGCACCCAGACACAGGCAACAGAGCATGCACAATGTCGGCACTAGTACAGTGTATATCCACCTTTCGCAGCAATGCAGGCTGCTATTTTCCCATGGAGACGATCGTAGAGATGCTGGATGTAGTCCTGTGGAACGGCTTGCCATGCCATTTCCACCTGGCGCCTCAGTTGGACCAGCGTTCGTGCTGGACGTGCAGACCACGTGAGACGACGCTCCATCCAGTCCCAAACATGCTCAATGGGGGACAGATCCGGAGACCTTGCTGGCCAGGGTAGTTGACTTACACCTTCTAGAGCACGTTGGGTGGCACGGGATACATGCGGACGTGCATTGTCCTGTTGGAACAGCAAGTCCCTTGCCGGTCTAGGAATGGTAGAACGATGGGTTCGATGACGGTTTGGATGTACCGTGCACTATTCAGTGTCCCCTCGACGATCACCAGTGGTGTACGGCCAGTGTAGGAGATCGCTCCCCACACCATGATGCCGGGTGTTGGGCCTGTGTGCCTCGGTCGTATGCAGTCCTGATTGTGGCGCTCACCTGCACGGCGCCAAACACGCATACGACCATCATTGGCACCAAGGCAGAAGCGACTCTCATCGCTGAAGACGACACCGCTCCATTCGTCCCTCCATTCACGCCTGTCGCGACACCACTGGAGGCGGGCTGCACGATGTTGGGGTGTGAGCGGAAGACGGCCTAACGGTGTGCGGGACCGTAGCCCAGCTTCATGGAGACGGTTGCGAATGGTCCTCGCCGATACCCCAGGAGCAACAGTGTCCCTAATTTGCTGGGAAGTGGCGGTGCGGTCCCCTACGGCACTGCGTAGGATCCTACGGTCTTGGCGTGCATCCGTGCGTCGCTGCGGTCCGGTCCTAGGTCGACGGGCACGTGCACCTTCCGCCGACCACTGGCGACAACATCGATGTACTGTGGAGACCTCACGCCCCACGTGTTGAGCAATTCGGCGGTACGTCCACCCGGCCTCCCGCATGCCCACTATACGCCCTCGCTCAAAGTCCGTCAACTGCACATACGGTTCACGTCCACGCTGTCACTGCATGCTACCAGTGTTAAAGACTGCGATGGAGCTCCGTATGCCACGGCAAACTGGCTGACACTGACGGCGGCGGTGCACAAATGCTGCGCAGCTAGCGCCATTCGACGGCCAACACCGCGGTTCCTGGTGTGTCCGCTGTGCCGTGCGTGTGATCATTGCTTGTACAGCCCTCTCGCAGTGTCCGGAGCAAGTATGGTGGGTCTGACACACCGGTGTCAATGTGTTCTTTTTTCCATTTCCAGGAGTGTATGTTATGCACAACATTCGCAACTTCTGAAAGTTCTCAAAAACATACGCTTACTCAAGAATAAGAAGAATGACTTTTTCGAAAGGAGCCGGCCGTGGTGGCCGAGCGGTTCTAGGCGCTTCAGTCTGGAACCGCGCGACCGCTACGGTCGCAGGTTCGATTCCTGCCTCAGGCATGGATGTGTGTGACGTCCTTAGGTTAGTTAGGTTTAAGTAGTTCTAAGTTCTAGGGGACTGATGACCTCAGATGTTAAGTCCCATAGTGCTCAGAGCCGATTAGCAATATTTTTCGAAAGGAGATACTACTGCTAAAATAGCATAAAACACAAATGTGGATTACAATTCATGCAACAGCAAAAAATGTGTTTTTCAAGGCACTTAACGTTCAAAAATACGCAATGTATCCGACACTCGCACTAGTTTTAGTACAACATATGCAAAGCACGTTTAACATTTACCTGAGGTTTTACTACCTAGGTTTTCAAAATAAGTTATTTTACTTTTAACTGGGAGACAAAGGAAATGCCGGAATTCGGCTTATATACGTAAATGTAAATAAATACATGAGAAAAATGCATGGATTTCATAGTTACATGGTTTCACGACGTCTTCTACACTAGCATGTCAAAGATGAACACTGCAGCGTCAGTATATCTCGCTACAACAAGGTAACTCTGTGGAGCACAACAAAATAGGGGTGGTAAAAACGGACGGGTTCAAGCCAATACGGGTATTTTAGTTCAGAATAACCGATATTCTTCGGTACTGTTTGGTCTCGGTTAATATTTATTAATAACTGGATAAAAAAACGAAATATAAATTAGCCACAGCACCAGTGCCGCAATTTTTCGTTCGTTCAAAAATGGTTCAAATGGCTCTGAGCACTATGGGACTTAACATCTGAGGTCATCAGTCCCCTAGAACTTAGAACTACTTAAACCTAACTAACCTAAGCACATCACACACATCCATGCCCGAAGCAGGATTCGAACCTGCGACCGTAGCGGTCATGCGGTTCCAGACTTTTTCGTTCGTAAATAAACATTTTTTATAAGAACGTCTAACTTTTATTCATAAAAGCTGCATTGCTTTGAAAACCGCGTTATTGTAAAAAATGGGAAAAGCGATGAGAATTTTCACTCTGCAGCAGAGTGGGCGCAAAACTGAATTTCCTGCCAGATTAAAACTCTATACTGGTCCGGTACTAGAACCTGAGACCTTTGATTTTCGTTGTCAATTTGTCTCCCGACTCAAGAGCGTAATCAAGATTCCCAACTCGCCCCCGCAGCTTTACTTCCGCCAGTAACTGATCTCTTACGTGGCAGACTTCACAGAAATTCTCCAGCATACACCATGCGGGACTAGCACTCCTGCAGGAAAGGGGCATTGCGGAAACGTGGTTTATCCACAGCGTGGAGGTTTGTTTCCAGAATGAATTTTTACTCTGCAGCGGAGTGGGCGCTGAATTAAATCTCCCTGGGAGATTACAACTATTTGCCGGACCGGGACTCATTTCTTCCAAGAGCGCTAGTCCTGCAAGGTGTGCTGAAGAACTTCTATGAGGTCTGGAAGGCACGAGATGAGGTACTGGCGGAAGTGAAGGTGAGAGGACGGATCATGAGTCGTGCTTGGATAGCTCAGATGGTCCTGCACTTGACCCCGCAATGGTAAGGTCCCAGGTTCGAGTCCCGGTCCGTAGTATTGCATTTGCTTTCCGTAATATTGATTTTTCTATTTGTAGGCGTCATGTTACATTTTTTCACTCTTAAAGAGAGCTGTCACGCATTGTACCAAGTGGACTTTTTGTTTAAGTCCTTCCGCATTTCCTTGCGATGGTCCAAAGACAATATTGGCTTAGGGTCACGAGAGACTCACTGAGCGCCGTAGTCGATGAGAGCAGAGACTGCGTGCGTGCTACTGGGAGTGCGTGTGGCAGGGAGAGACAGAGGCAGACACGGGGGCTGCACACGGGGCTCATTGCCATGCAGATGCGCGGAGACTTTTTATAGCGGCAGCCGCCGCCGCTGCAGATGAGTCGACACAATCTGGAGAGGAGGAGGCGCGGACAGCTGCCAGCCGCCACCCCAACCCGGCTCCAGCTCCAGCTCCAGCTCCCCATCGCCCTGCAGACTGGCTCTGCAGCGACCCGCTCTGCAGACCAGCACGCAACGCCTAGCCAACCGGTACTTCGGGCTGGGATACACGTGATAGGTTTCTGCTCTCAGACAGTTCGGAAATCTTTGATAGTACTCGCAGTATTGTTAACACTAGGGGAAAGTTTCCGCTGATAGTTACTGTCTGATAGTTATTTGCGAGAACTTTCTGTACGTGTCCTAGTCTTGTGAGAGCAGATGTCGGAAGCGTTTACACACAGCAGGCTGCGCGTGTCTGTGAGAGCTAAGCTGTCGTAGTTCTGTGGGTGAAGGAGAGTTGGCGATGCAAGAGCGTCGGGCTGCAACTGCACTTCTAATACATTTAGTGGCGAAGAAAAAGCGTAAACGACCGTATTCATGTTTGATAATAGAAAGTATTAGGCGGCGGGATGATTTTGGAGCTTGCTAGAATCTCTACGTAAAGCTTCTGATGGAAAGTCCACAACAGCACAGAAACTTTTCGAGAATGACAGCAACGGAAGAAATACTGTTTATAACTGGACCCGAAATTGCGGTTCTAGATAATACTACGCGTAAATTCATTAGTGTTAAAGACACACTGCTGGTGACACTAACCTTTCTTGCATCAGTTAAGTTTATTCTGATTAATATTTGGTAAAATAACAATTACGATGGCATAACGTTACACCAGTTCCATCTTGATATCCTCAGGCGTTCAAAAGCCAAACAGGCCGGATGTGTGATACTTGAAGCATTTTGGATGTTTTTACTTGCATTGACTTAATGAACCATTTGTAAGTTCCTGAAGGTCTGTTTTTCAACACCCAATATAATAATATAATCAATAAATATCACTTCATATAAAATTATAGCTATAGCTGTTTTACTCGAAGATAAATGGCAATTTTCACAGTTCCAAAACTATTAGTTCCAAACATAACTTCACATGTTTCTCTAATTAATCTATGCTATATCTGCTTCGCCTGATTCTTTGAATTGTTGATATTCTGGTAAACTTCTGGTATGGGAATGTTAAAAAACTGTATCCATTTTTGCTAATAAACTTTGCTTCTTACCTCATTTCCTGTATTCTAGTAACTGAACATTCCATAACGCTGGCCTTTCCTCGTACAAACCAATTAAATGCACAATTTCGTCCTGAGTCCACTTGTCGACAGCTTTCTTCAGTAACTTTCTTGCCCACACATCGTTGACATTCCCTCAGAATGCGTATCCATCGCGACAGTAGTTTCAACTGCCCCGAGAATGCCGGAAGAAGTTAGTAGAGCAAATCGTTGCAGTGGCGATGTGGTGCCAGTCTTTCACTTACATTTTGACATTAACGAGGGATCGTATCTCTTCCCTGGCAGTTTTCTATTTTCATTTGTTAATTCTATGTAATATGGCTATGATATTTTTATACGCTACTTTTGATCAACATTGTTTAAGTCTAGAACTTTCAAAATAGGCTAAATGATCGTGCTGTTCTTTTAGGAGATAAAACGGGCGATTTATTCCCTCAGAATGCCACGGCCATTTCTCATGGCTCAAAACACGCTATTCGTGGCTACTTTTATTTAATGTGTGCATGGGTACGGCAAAATAGTACCGAGACGCGGTAGTGTGGGAACTATGAAATACGGTACAAATCTGGCCTATGAAATGCGGCGCAAACCTGCGACGCAATACGACCGTTCGGCATTTCCCATGTACTCTCAGCTCTCCCGACAATGCTGGTACAGCTTTTCTTGTCTGAGAACTACGGTGAGCAAAAAAATAGTTCAGATGGCTCTAAGCACTATGGGACTTAACATCTGAGGTCATCAGTCCCCTAGACTTAGAACTACTTTAACCTAACTAACCTAAGGACATCACACACATCCATGCCCGAGGCAGGATTCGAACCTGCGACCGTAGCAGCAGCGCGGTTCTGGACTGAAGCGCATAGAACCGCTCGGCCACAGCGGCCGGCTACGGCGAGCAGCGGGCAGCTCTCGATAAATGGAGGTTGCCGTCCACAGGAGAGGTCTAAACTCGCAGAACGCGACCATTGAGATCTCGCCACTCTCTCGGTCACTGCCGGTAAGCCGACTCTCGGCGCTGTTCACACGACACGTATTATTCGCAAAAGCTGTCTGAGAGTGCAAAGCTCTAACGTGTGTACCCATCTTTAGCCTAGCTGTAGCTAATTTCTTCCACAATTCCCTAAATAGCTTGCGACAAATGTCGGTATGGTTTATTTCAAACCCATATCGCTCTCTAGCTCTACAAGATGCAAAAGTCAGTAGACACTGGCGCCCTGATTGTTGGCTTGTCCGTTTGCTTCCGGAAGCAGATCGATGCAGTTCCGCGCTGTCGTCTAAAGAAAAAATACTAGAGCACGGCGTATCAGACCAGCTTACTGACTGTAATGAAAATTTCTAACAGGTACAACACAGAATTGGAGAGGAATCTCCTGACGCAAGATTAACTTCGGTTCTGCCCTAGGAGAAGCTTCTAGAATCATTACTGTTCATCACATAGAGGATGTAGGAAAGTCTGAATCAGACGTCTAAGGGCTGATAGATCAGTTCATTGGGAACAACGTTTGTTAGAAATAATATGTTCGATGACGCTTTCCGGCGAAAACAGGCATCCTTTAGGATTCGCCGGCCCTGGGACGACGAGTTTTCACTGAACTAGCCGGAGGTACAAACCGGGTGTGCTGCATACTAGCTATCCCTGTGAGTTGACAAAGTGATTTTGATCAATAAAACCTTGGCTCTAAGCTGAGAAAGAAATTTTAGAACAGAATTTTAATTTTGTTTTGCCTGCCGCCTTTCATAAAGAGTAGATAAGTGGGCTGTGTGTAAGAAAATTACATACGCACGTCTCTGTGCCCCGCGTCCTTGTAGGGGCGTAACCAACACAAAAGACGCCTAATGTCACCGGGACGAGCCAGACACCACTTTGTCTCTAATAAAAGTGTTTCCCCTGGAAGTGATCTATCATCCTTACAGAATTGATGCAAGGACATGGAAACACCCTGTATATAGATGACCCACGGGACAATGTCGGAAGCTCCATGCAGCAGTTCGCGGATAGTGCTGTTCTACACAAGGTGTCTCTCCTAAGAGTCGTCAGGCGAATTTTCTCTGGTGTTTCAGCAGATATTTGCAACGTGCAGCTAGAGTCACCCAAACAACGAGTGCTCGTCACGTCTTTCCTGTGATGCACAGTATCGACGAAAAGCGTCCGTTTGGTTCTCGTTATACCGATGCCTCCTCTTTAGTCTTCTTCTTGTTTCTTGTGTATCCCGGCTTCTTAAGATCTCTTGTGAATAGGCACGATACAACACGTTCAGTAGTGGCGTGGGGAAATCAACACAACAGTTAGTAATGCAACTTTTGAAACCGCCGGTTTATTGGAATTCCTGGAAATAAAATCACTCTCATACTCTCATGCGGTCAGAAAATTTCGTGTAACAGGTTGTATGTGTAATGGGACTTGGTACGTCGCAAATCATTGTAATGAATTAATTAATCTGCATTACAGTGTTGCTAAGCAACGTGATCAACAAGGTGATATGTGTCTCAATTAAAACAGAACCTCGATATTTAGAACAAACTTTCAGCTCATTTTTGTCAAAATAAGTACTTGTCTCAAAATAAATTTCCAACTTTGTGCATAAATTCCAAGCGCGTTTGCTACTATTGTACCCGATTCACTGGACAGCTCAATCACGCACTAGCGTGTATCGTATTTCAAATCAGAGCGTAGGTTTCAGTTTTCCCTAGTAGGCTTCAAACGCTTCAAATGCCTCCGAGCACTGTGGGACTTAAAAAAAAATGTTCAAATGTGTGTGAAATCTTATGGGACTTAACTGCTAAGGTCATCAGTCCCTAATCTTACACACTACTTAACCTAAATTATCCTAAGGACAAACACACACACCCATGCCCGCGAGAGGACTCGAACCTCCGCCGGGAGCAGCCGCACAGTCCAGGACTGCAGCGCTTTAGACCGTTCGGCTAATCCCGCGCGGCAGTGGGACTTAACATCTGAGGTCATCGGTCCCCTAGAACTTAGAACTATTTAAACCTAACTAACCTAATGACATCACACGCAACCATGCCCGAGGCAGGATTCGAACCTGCGACCGTAGCAGCGCGGTTCCGGACTGAAGCGCCTAGAACCACTCGGCCACTGCGGCCGGCTTCTAATGGGCTAATCGACTCTTTTGTAATAACGTGATGTGTCTATCTCACGTAGAGTCGAAATGAAACTGGATTTGTCTCCATTCGGGTCAAAATCACAAAAAAATAAAATTCACCGCGCAGGTCAGCGAACGGTACACGCCCACTTTTAGCACTCTAAGTGGTAACTCGTCTCAGAGTAAAAGCCGCACATAAATTCACACTTTTTCATGCACACAAAATTCAAAACACCTTTATATTAAACAGTTAAATTATGGCCTGCAATTACTAATTAATATTTTCCATTCTGAATAAACTTAGAGAACTTGTGTTTCATAATCAATAAAATTTTATCGCCTGAAAGAGACTATTGGTTTGCTAAAACGGATTCAGATTACAGTCAACTCGTGTCTAGACGATGACGTCACGAATCGATACTTGCTTGGAATGAAAGAAATACCTGTTCTGAAAAATACTGTCCGTTGATTAATAACAAATTTGGTACCGCTTGCATCGCTACGCTGTTACAAACAAAATTATTTTTAAATCGAACTTTTACGTGCCCATGTGATAGAGCGCTCCAAAATTAGTCTAGTTGGACACTTGTTTTGTCGATATGTATTAACAAGGACAGCAAAACTCGAAGAATAATGGGTGCTCCAGCAGCGACACAACGCCATACCCCGCGGTGACTGCGTGCAGCGCTACTGAGTCGCTGCCAGATTCCTATTTATTCTTTGTGTTACTGTCGCTGTTAATACTGATCGATAAAACAAATATCGGACTAGACTAATTTGGCAGCGCTCTATGGAGTAAGATTTCGGATTTAAAAATAATTTTGTTTCTAATGGGAAACAAACCGACGATTTTCGTTGATACTAGGCGTCGCATGGAAGACGTGAAGAGCAAGAATTGTTTGGACTATCTCCAAGTACACAACACGAAAACGAAATTGCAGATACGCCAGAGGAAATGCGCATGACGACTCGTAGCAGAGACACACGGTTCACTGAAGTCGCAACGCTATACAATTGTATTTCCCGACCTCCATATTATTGCACATGACCTCCCGTGGCCGTTATCGGAAACACGTGGTAATGTTACAGTAAAAAAGTACAGTGGTGATTAAACAAAATGCATTGTGAATGTCGTGTGACTGGGGCCTCCCGTCGGGTAGACCGTTCGCCGGGTGTAAGTCTTTTGGTTTGACGCCACTGCGGCGACCTGCGCGTCGATGAAGATGAAATGATGATGATTAGTACAACACAACACCCAGCCCCTGAGCGGAGAAAATCTCCTACCCATCCGGGAATCGAACCCAGGCCCTTTTTTATCTCATTTTGTTCGCTATAGTTCGTTCCATTTGTTCGGGGTGGACGTCCTATGACGTCCGTTTAAGTTCTTCGTTGATCCATTCATTCAGTTCTTTTATTGCAGAGGGTACTTAACCCTCTGACCGAACACGCTGAGCTACCGTGCCGGCGCACTGATTAAATCTGATTCAAAAAATGGTTCAAATGGCTCTTAGCACTATGGGACTTAACTTCTGAGGTCATCAGTCCCCTAGAACTTAGAACTATTTAAACCTAACTAACCTAAGGACATCACACACATCCATGCCCGAGGCAAGATTTGAACCTGCGACCGTAGGGGTCGCGCGGTTCCAGACTGTAGGGCCTAGAATTTGTAGTTATTGACCCAGGTGCAAAGTCGGCCCGGTACGGGCCCTTAGGATTGACATTCTGTCGCGCTGGCCACACAGCTACCGGGGGCGGACATTGCGAATAAATTCAAGCAATTGAGCATATGTTATCAAGCGTTTCAGCGTGTCTCGTGAAATGTCACAACAAAAGCTCACGATAAGTCGACCGAAGCGCCCTCACTCACAGATGCAGTATTATTACGGTCGACAAACACCAAAGTATAGGGAGACCATTAGGGGAGTGGCACTTGGTACAGGTATACGCAGTTGGCATTCAATGTAAACAGATGCAACGAACAGCGAATAAAGAGGCGGGAAAGCCCGTACAGTATGATAGCGCAGCTATCGAACACTAGCTGGAAGCCGTCACACCCATTAAATATCTGGGAGCATGTACAGAGAGTGATGTAAAGTGGTAAGACCACGTAAAACTAATCCCAGGTAAGTCAGCTTTCAGGCTGAGATTCATTGGCAGATTCCTTTGAGTACTGATCGTCAGTCTGGGTTCCTTGCCAGGTAGGACTGTTAAAGTAAACAGAGAATATCCAAAGAAGGTCGTTTAATAAGCACGAAAGCGTCATGGAGACACTCAACCAATTCCAGTTGCAGGTGTTACAAGAGAGGCGTCGTGCGTTTACTGTTAAAATTCAGAAAGGATACGTTCTAGATAACGCAACAAATATATTGCTTTCTCACATGCAGATATCGCGAGAAGGGCATAAAGATAATATTAGAGACTTATATATTCCTGACATGGTCTCTCTGGCGGGTCTGCAATATATGGTAACCGAAGAAAACTTCACAAGCCAATATCGCTATAAAAGCATTTTATTGGATGACCAGTTTCGATAGAGTTATGCTATATGAGAGGATCTTATGCTTGAAACGTTTACAACATATTGTCCATCAGTGTTTCAAGTCGCTTCACACTGCATACGCACTTCCCACTACCATGAAGATCACTACACAGTGGCATGTCAAATGTATGAGTATAAACATAGACATAAATATACTGCGCCTATTGTAAGTGTTCATATTCACTACCAGATGTTTGTACATAGAGCCTGCAGCGGTGGCCGAGCAGTTTTAGGATTTTCTGTCCGGATCCGCGCGACTGCTACGATCGCAGGTTCGAATCCTCCCTCGGGCATGGATGTGTGTGATGTCCTTAGATTAGGTAGGTTTAAGTAGTTCTAAGTTCTAGGCGACTGATGACCTCAGATGTTAAGTCCTATAGTGCTCAGAGCCATTTGAAAATTTTTTTGTTTGTACGCAACACTCTTATATTTGACATGCAGCTGTGTAGCGATCTTCATGGTACTCATAAGTGCACATGAAATGTGAAGCGACTTGCAATACTGATGGACAATATGTTGTAAACATTTCAGGCCTAATATCCGATAATGACGGCATAGCTTTATCGAAGCGGGTCATTCGATAAAACGCTTCTTTAGCGATCTTGGCTTGTGAAGTTTTTTTCAGTAGCCAAACAATAGAGGCTTTCGAACTAAGGCGGAGGCCTACCAACTATCGTTTTTGCCTTGCACTGTTCGCGACGGAAACAGGAATGGGACAAAGTGACAGCAGTGCCCTCTACGACAAACCATAAGATGACTTGAGCAGGCTATAGATGTTGATGTAGACGTAGTTGAAAGGGCACAGCCTAATTCCTCTTCCATTGTTTCCCTGTTGTAGCTTCTGGTGTATCTCTAATGATCTCATTGTCGACAGACGTTGTGTCCTAAGCTTGCTTCTTCTTTCGTATGAGCAGTGCTGTACGGGACGTCTTTGTAAAATGTTTCTTAAGGAACAATTGGCTGCTTTATCGACGCTGGTGGCGCTACTTTGCAAAATTATACTCCATCGTCCGTGAATTCTGCATGGTAGAGTTTACGACTGTTTTTAGTTCACTATTGCTTATCGGAGGTGAGGCATTACTCGTTACAGGAACTTACTATTGTTCCTAGTAGTCTCCATTAGCACCGCCGACTGTTGGAGAAGGTACACTGGCGACCCAAAGCATGACCGGTACCCAACGTGAAATCTAATGCTGCCTGGTGGCGTTGCCGACTCGTGAAGCGGTAAGGAAAGTATATAACCGAAGTAGAGACGAATAGGGAATGATACTAGCTACGATATGGGTCGAAAAATGGACAAATTCACTAGCATAAGCGACTTTGACAAAGGGCAGTTTACTATGGGCCAACGCCTGGAATGGAGCATCTCCAAAACAGCTGAGCTTGTCGGCTGTTCGCATGCTATTGGTGTGAGCATATATAGAAAGTGGGACGGTGAACCCGCGAGTAGGCGACAATGTGCTGGACGTCCACCCCTCATCGCAGAACGTGGAGTTAGGAGGCTTGTCCGCTCTGTAAATCAAGGTAAACAGTGATCCGTGGCAAATCTGACGAGAGAATAGAGGCCCGGTGGAGGAAAAGGTGTTTTAGTGCGCACTGTACAGGGCACTTCATTGAATATGAGGCTCCACAGCAGACGACACCTACGTGCCCGCATTTTTACCCAAGGATACTGTCAATTACGATTGCACTGGACACAGGACAATCGAGATTGGACAATGAATCAATGGATACGAGTCACCTGGTCGAATTAATCACGTTTCGTGTTACATCATGTCGACGATGCATACGAATAGCTGATCGACAAGTGCTCCGTGCTACAGACGCCAGAACTTGCTGTGCTGTATGGAGCACATTAACCTGGGCTCTCATGAGAGTCTGGTACTAATCGAAGGTACAACGACTCTTACGGAGTACGTGAACAGTTTTGCAGGCCATGTACGTCACTTCATGCCTGATGTCTTCTCCGACGGAATCTTGCACCCCGATAGCTGTCTGTGTCACGAGGCCAGACTTATGCTACTGGCTTGAGGAGCTCAATAGTGAACTCATTCACCTGATACATTCCCTGTGGAACACACATACGATGCTGTCGAGTGCCAACTCCGTGCACACAAAGCATTGGAACGTAATTCACCATAATTGCGTGACCTGTGCATAGACGTTTGCTGCCACATACCTTCGGAATCTACCAAAGGACTTATCGAGTCCATGCCACGCAAACTCTCTACTTTATTGCATTCCATGGGTAAGCCAACACGATATAAAGCAGGTGGCCACAATGTTTTGGCTCATTAATCTAAACATGTATAATAAATAACTTGATCAGTTTCATAAGTAATGCTCAAAATGGCTCTAAGCACTATGGGACTTAACATCTGAGGTCATCAGTCCCCTAGACTTAGAACTACTTAAACCTAACTAACCTAAGGACGTCACGCACGTCCATGCCCAAGGCAGGATTCAAACCTGCGAACGTAGCAGCAGCGCGGTTCCGGACTGAAGCGCCTAGAACCACTCGGCCTCAGCGGCCGTCCATGAGTAATGATTCCAATATTGTAACACGAATTAATTACAGATTAATGGAAATACTGACAGAAGCCGACGTCATTCAGATCATTGTGGATTCCGGATAAATGCAGGAACACCCTATGACGCAGCTTAGAAGATAGACTAAGAAAACACAAACCTACATTCATAGCATTTTTAGATTTAGAGAAAACTTTTGACGATATCGACTGGAATGCACTTTTTTAAATTCTGAATACAATTGGTGGAACAATGCAGGGAGCGAAAGGTTAGTACAAATTGTACAGAAACCACACTGCAGTTATAAGAGTCGAAGGTCATGGAAGGGAAGAAATAGTTTGAGAAGGGGTTGGGACAGGGATTCAGCCTATCCCCCATGTCAGTCACTCCGTGCGTATAACAAGACGTAAAGGAAACGAAGGAGAAAACTGAATAGAGAATTAAAGTGCAAGTAGAGTAAATAACAATTTTGACGTTTGTCGATGACATTGTAATTCTGTCAGAGATGTCGAAGGCGTTGAACGATCAGTTGAACGGAATGCATAACATCATGAAAAGAGGTTATAAGACCATGATCAACAAAAGTAAAGCCCGCCGGAGTGGCCGAGCGGTTCTGGGCGCTTCAGTCTGGAACCGCGCGACTGCTATGACTGCTACGCTCGCAGGTTCGAATCCTGCCTCGGGCATGGATGTGTGTGATGTCCTTAAGTTAGTTAGATTTAAGTAGTTCTAAGTTCTAGGGGACTGATGACCTCAGCTGTTAAGTCCCATAGTACTCAGAGCCATTTTGAACAAAAGTAAAACAATAGTAATAGAATGCAGTCGAATTAAATTAGGTGATCCTAGTGAATTAGATTAGGAAATGAGACACCCGAAGCAAAATAAATGAAGTTGACGGAAGTAAATTAGATGTAAAGAGCAGATTTGCAACAGAAAGAAAAGTTTCTCTGAAAAAATGGGATTTGTTAACAACTAATAAAAAATTAAGCACTCGGATGGGTTTCCTGAACGGTTTTGATAGGAGCGTACCATTATACATAGTAAAACCTGGACTATACACATCAGACAAGAAGAGAATAGAAGCTTTTGAAAAGTGGAGCTATAGAAGAATGCTAAAGATTTACGCAGAGGTTGGATAACTAATGAAAAGGTACTGAGTGTAATAGGGGAGAAAGAAAATTACGCCAGTTTATGGAGGCATGATAGGCACCCAGTCGCTTTTTGAATTTATTATATTTTGTTATACTAATACTAATTTTCGAGCCACTGCTTGATGATCTTGTAACACCAGCTTCTGGTGATGAGCCTGCAATGGCTCGAAAACTAGTTAATGGAGTAATAAATATTGACAAATTCAAAAAACGTGTGGTTGTGTAACATACCTACATAAAACACGAAATTAAATCACAGTTGCAGTTCCTCATTTTTAACGAATGCAATGAATTTATGGTACAAATTAAATGAAAGGAGGGGTCGGTTGATGAGACACGTTCTGAGGTATCAAGGAATAGTTCATTTAGCAATGGAAGGAAGTGTAAGCGGTAACAGTTGTAGAGGATTATCAAGGCCTGACTTCTATAGCCAAGATTAAGTGGATGCAAGTGGCATTAGCTTTGCAGAGACCTGTACAGGATAGTCCGACGTGGAGAGCTGTACCAAACCAGTCTTCGGACTTAAGACCAACAACAGTAACACAACTCGTCTTGGTTTTCGGTACTTTGTCCCTCCCTTCAAGTACTACCTGCACATTAAAAATTGAAATAAACACTATAGCTCATTCAATTCATTCGGTTCCTGTAAGTTTGTGTCTTAAGTAATGTGTCGCTCGTTCTAGTTTGTGCAGGAACCGTGTACCTGGGTTTGTGAAACAAACGGTCAGAAAGCGTCGGAAACTATGAATAGTTGGATAATTTAAAATAACGGGGCACCATCAACAAAAGACAGAGCCTGTTTTTACGTTTAGGCTGAAAAACAAGCGAGCGAATAAAAATAAATCTTTCTTCCGTAAGACAGAATTTTCACATCACTTTTAATTCCATTATCGTTCGTCAATTTCTTTGCTCATAGTAAAATAAACCTCACGGAGTCTTCCAAAGTTCAGGATTAACCTTTGAAGGTTTTAAAGCCATATATTGCATATCTAGCTTTTCAGAGGCACTAAAATATTGCTTTTGGTTAAAATATTAACTGTAAGTATATCATATAATGAAGAAACATGTCGATAAGATTCATATGTTACAGGATGAGTAATCATTTTAAGCCTAAATTACTTTGTCACGTACTGATATTTTTCAAGGTTATGCAACTACTTGGTCACTTCATCCTGCTTCGGACAACTATTCTTCTTCAGCGACCAAGGTATTGCAGTAGTATGTACATGCTAAGTTGCATGAGAATGCGCAGGAAAACGTGTAGTCATTTCATTCATTGTTATTCTCTGAGACTGAAGGAAAAACAAACATGAAGATGCACTCTCACAAGCTCTGCCACTACATATCTCTGCATACTTGTACTTAACATTTAACAGTATAAGTTCCAGGACAACGGTATGCCGTATCATCCTGAATCGTTTGCTATCCATTTCGATTGACCATAATGTAGTTCAAACCATACATTTCCCTCTGGCTTATTAGTTTCTTGATCATATTTTTCACTCAGCCGTTAGTATTGGTCACTGTGGCCAGTCACAAAACGTCGATACGAATCCTCAAGATTTTATGGAGCAATTATTCTGTAATAATAAAAGATGCTTGCATTATGAAATAAAGAGACATTCATCAACCACAAAAGATATGTGTGAATATATTGCTTAATCGCCTCAGCCCGCAGTCGAAACATGAAATCTTAGTTTCACGCAAAGCGATAAAAACTCCTTGAAATATACATCAAATATTTGTGCAAGGAAATTAATATTTGGTTTTTAATAAGATGCATAACGTGACGCACCCCAGTTGTTGATTATGGAGAAAGACAGTGAAGATACACTCACGAAATCTTCTTCGAAATTACGAGCTCACGTTTCGTAATAAGACATGGTCTTCTTATCCAACAGCATGTAGATGTGTTGTTTAGTGAACTATTCATTGTTTTTTTAGGAAGCTAAAAGAGTGAGAAGAATGGAATTGTATTTGTTTCACAAAATGTTTGCTGTGGTTTCAGTGTGCTTATAGAATACAGTAGGTATGTCTTCATTCATGTCAACTGTTGGCAACAAAATTCCTTATACTGAAAGAAAAAAGCCATTTCTTTCTACTAATATAAGGACCAGTCAAATGAAATCTAGAGATGGACAAAATGTGAGTAAACTGTTCATCATTTCAAAAATAATCGTCATAACTCGTGATACATTTATCCCACCTTGAGACAAGAGAAAGGCCGTGATTGTGTGGAGAGAAACTTCTGCAGCGTAGTCAAAACAACCTTGGCAACATGTGGATCTGTAGAAGCTTTGATGGAAAGCCCTTATACATCATCCATACACTCCTTATCTCTCCCAAGCTATATCCGTGTTTTTGGAGTCCTGAAGAAAGATATTCGTGACCTTCGATTCGCTTCGGACGAAGACGTGGATGCCTGAATACAGTTATGTTTCCGTAAGCAACCGCAAACATTTTTTCGTTAAGGCATTAACAATTTTGTCTCACGGTGGGATAAATGAACTAATGTTTTCGGCGATCACTTTTGAAATAGTGGTTTACTTTCTTTTTTCCATCTGTCTCGTTCTCATTCGACTGCCCCTTATACATTAGTACTGTTATGTACGTTGCTGTCATTATCAACAAATGATCAGGTAGCTGTTAGTCGAAAATGTTTGAATCCTTGTAAGTGAAGCTCCACATTCGGTTTCCTATGCTGCCTTCAGAATACTCTCCGCTGTCACCGATAATGAAGCGTGAAAGTTTATTTACTTCACTTACTTTCTCTCAGTTGCCTTGTGTGGTATCAAAAATAGTCGTAAATCTGTGCAGAACAAACCGTGTGTCTACTCAACAAAAAGGCCTCAAGGCAACCTCCTTATTCAGTTCAGTAAATTCGTATAAGTAATTGTTCAAGCGCCTAGGAATTGTTATACTTCCGCCCTAGCACGCCATTTTCAGTTAATAACGTCGCTTTCTTCAAAAAATATCTAGACAGTGAAATGATTTGTCACTGAATAGCACTTATCCATTTTTCAAATCTGAGTAAAATTTTGTTTGTCACACACTTAATTTATTCTATAACTTAGAGCAATGCATTGTAATTTAGTACGCGCACACATGTACTACGGCCAAAGTCATCTCTACTTTCTAATTACTTCTGTACAAGTGCTGCTGATAGTTCTGGTAGTCATCCGTTCCATGACGAAGTAACTCTGCCTATGATAGTCTCACAGAACGTGAGAAAGTAAATTCCTCCTCCCAGTTATTGAATTTGTTCTAGACTGTGTGCATAATATGTTAGTGAGCGGTGAACATTTAAAATGTGATCATAGAACTACGGGAGTGAATGGAAATAATCGTCACACGGATGATTCGAGTGAAATACCAGGGAATTTCGTCTGTAACTTGTAACCATCAAAGAAAATACAATTGTAATTAAGATATAAAAATAAAAGATACATTTCTGTGAAATGTATTAGCTGCGGATTATTTCTGAGAAAGAAAAATCGAAAAACGTCGCCAGTGAGCTCCGTCTTCGCAGAGCAACGTCTTACATTAAAATTTAATTAGATAACACTTCATTCAAGCCACGAGAGACTTTCAAGTATAATTTACACGTCAGCAATTTTCGTATTAACTCTCCTTTTTCTTCTTTGTCTCATTATTAGGCAGACATATTCTTAACTGCAATGTTCTGAAGGCGGCGGCGGTTGTTCTGTTTCGGCGTGAAGCATTAAACTGGTCCTTGTGGTAATCCCACGCGGCTTTGGAAGTAAAATCGATGTAATAATGCGAGTTCTTTATCACCTCGAGTTTGTTTCGTAATCGTCTTGAATATTGAACAGAGCCGGTTCGTCCGATATTTACCTGTCTGGCTCGAGAGTTAACGAGTGTCCGTAAGAATTTGCCGCCGCTAATGAATCGATACTCGGCGTGGCGGCGCAAGCAGGATGGTGGAATAATGATTCGGAATTCTAACTTGTTAGCCCCTGCGACATCAGTAATGACGAAACACAATATTTGCCGACGACTGCTATTTGGGATGGTAGTTTTGGAGGGACCCGTCGTAGGACTACTTTTCAAATTACATAATAAATATCGAGTCAGGCTCATCAAGATGTAATACACAGCAAAGGCTGCCGGCGCATACCTCGCACGCCAGGTAATTCAGGCCTTCGTCAAGAATTACTTTGTGATTGACCGTAATACAACTGAGAGAAGTTTATCAAATTCCAGCTGCTACGTCGTGGTCGTTTCAAGCAGTTCCCCGCAGAAGCCTTATACCTAGAGCATAAATATTTCACAAGCAAACAGCAGCGTAAAAAAGTTCTGAATCCAATAACGCATCGCTCTAAACGAAAGAAGGAAGTACATTATGGCGGTGTTTGGAGGTAATTTCTTTGATTTCCGTAGGCGTTATATCGCGACTCTCGTGTACGTTGATAGCCAAGACGTATTGTTATAAAAACCAATTTATATGGTCACTCATATTCTTGCTTAGCAAGCTTCAAACAGAATAAGAATTTTACTGGTTTTTGTCGATAGCTTCAGCAATGTCGCGGTTATCTTGTAAAATAGTAGGTTAATCGAAAAGCTCTATTTATAATATTTAGACCGTAACTCAGTACACGAGTTTGTGCTTCACAACTTCCGAGAAATCCTTCAAAGATGACCGATAATTGCTACATTTTACTAGCACGCTACCATACGCGATGATGTTGACTTAACCAAGTGTGCCATAAGACGCAAACATGTCTCAAATATGCTTCAGTGAATATCATTGACTTTTTCGTTGTAAGTAAACGCTCTAGTTACCATTGCCACTTCACAAATAAAGCATTTGATTTCAATCTACATGAAATCAACAGCTGTGGAAGAACTCTGGCGCTTCGAGAAGTGGCCACTCAACCCTCACTGACGATCAACACAAAAGGCACAGGCTTTGTTAACAATCAGCAGTTTTCGATCTATAAAGGTCTTCATGTCACCATATCCTGAAGGGTTTGTATGAAACGTTTCCTAAGATTCAGATAGTATGAAGAAGCTTGACGTCCCACCAAAGAACGAGTTCAATGTGATGAGTTGAAGGAGATAACGAATCAGTCCCGGACGAAATGAAGAAAGGCAGATTTTCGAGGATTAGCTATAGTGATACTGAGAAATTTACAGGAAGATTAATGGATTGCAGGTTAACATTCTGGGTCTACCTTCATCGTTCGCTGTTAACTACTTAAGGGCCACTTAATTAGAAATGTATTTTATTGACTCATCTTACGAGTGAAATAATCCACACTGGGCAAAAACCAGGCGTAAATAGCAAAATGGTTCAAATGGCTCTGAGCACTATGGGACTTAACTTATGAGGTCATCAGTCCCCTAGAACTTAGAACTACTTAAACCTAACTAACCTAAGGACATCACACACATCCACGCCCGAGGCAGGATTCGAAGCTGCGACCGCAGCGGTCGCGCGGTTCCAAACTGTAGCGCATAGAGCCGCTCGGGCACTCCGGCCGGCCGTAAATAGCACTCTTGAAATGGTCAAAACGAGTGAAATAGGCGAAAATAGCATGGACGAAATGGAAAACTGGGCAAAGACTAGGCAAATATAATGCTTACTAGATAAATAGTCACAATTGGACAGAAACAATGCGAAATACCACTTACGAGCGAAGTGGTAATATATGAGCAAAACTGGTGAAAATAGCACTTATGGGCGAAATGATAAGAACGGATGAAGATACTACTAATGAGCGAAACGGGCAAAACTGGGCTAAAGAGGCGAAAATTGCACCATATAGTTTTCATTCAGTCGACCTGTAATTCTTTCCTGTGTGACGCTTCTATTCCAAAATTTAGTTCACGAACCTGCTGTAGTGTCTACCAAATTTCACAACTGTTTCAAGTAGCGAGCACTACGTCATTCTGTACATTCTCTAAACCCTAGTGTATGTGCTTTTTGCTGACCCGTTAATGAGACACGATATCTGAAAGTACCAAGCAGCGATCCTAGTAGCAGGGCTGGGATAACTGATGTAGTAATATGAGAATGAGCACAGCATTCATGGGCAGCGAGTCATTTTCACTGCTCCAATTTATCAAATACGTTGCTTGTTGGTGGCAGAAACTGGAATCTTTCAACAGCTGTCTTCAGAGGAATAATACGAGAAAGTATGTCAAATTAAACACCTTTCAACCGTCTAGTTTCCAACCTTATTTCATTTGGCTACCAGTTTCAGCGTTTTACTACGCCATCTTCAGGCCCCTGACCAACGTTTAGGAAGAATCTACCTTGGTTGTGATCAAAACAGGAACCAGCAATACTGGTATTAGTAGACTTTTGCTATAGCGATCACTTCAACCATCATCTGCCGACTGTTTTGATGACAACCGAGGTAGAATCTCCCTACAAATCGGTCAGGGGCCTGAAGATGGAATAGTATAACGCTGAAACTGGTAGCCAAATAAAATAAAGTTGGAAACTAGACGCCTGAAAGGTGTTTCATTTGACACTCTGTATCGAACAGGCGAGCCTCGCAACCATCTCTAAACAGATGGACATGCAGAGACAATGCGGGAAAGGTCACCGTCCTCATGGTGCCTGTTTGTTATGACTTGATGTTACAATTTACCTTTGCGGATCCTGTTTTCATGTCCGTAAACCAGGAGCATTTATGCTGTCGATTGGTTGCAGCACGCCTGTAGAATTTTAATCGTTTTAACTTTATTTCATTGCGCGCGGGGTACCATGCAGGAGGTTATCAGCACTTCGGTCATCCGTAGCAAAGAAACGAACGGGGAGCCGCACTGGTTAGAACACAAGGAGAACGTAGAACTAAATCATCGTCCGGTCATCCAGATACAGATTTCCTGCAGTGTTCCTAAATCGCTTCAAGGCAAATGTTATTATGGTTCCTTTGAAAAGGGCACTGTCGATTTCTTTCCACATCCTTCGGAATCGTGGCTTGTGCTTTGTCCCTAAGAACTTCGACGTCGACGGTACGTTAATCTTCCTTCCGCCCTTCCTCCCTTCTGTGGGAGAGGACTGAAGTGAAAACAAGTTTTGATCCGTGAGAAGAACTAAGGACTGTCTAGAGCTTATTTACACCTTGGGAACACAGTCTTCAATCCACTCAGTGTGTCTTAATGTTTCGGAGTCTTTAAAACTTACGGTGTGGATAATTCGTAAACACGTTTTTCACATGGACTTTGGTGAAGAGTGATTCCGTAACAATGTAAACTTTCAGGTGATGGAGAATTGTAAATGTGTCAAATTGAGGTAACTGACCCTGGTCAGTTTAACCGAATCGGAAGTTACAAGCGAGAATCATTCTGACACCTCTTACAGTGGAACTCTTCTATTGGCAGCTCTTTGCTTTCCATATTTTGGGAAGAGGTAGATGGACCAAGACGAGAAAATTTTATCCATTAAACGTGGGCTCTAAAATCTTACGAGCTCGGGCCACTTGTTTCGTGGAGGAGATGTGTGTCACAGTAGCAAAGATGAACAAGTTTTCATAGGTCTTAAGTTATGTATTTTAGAGTCCATGTTTACAGGACATTTTTCCTTGTTTTGGTTCATACCATCTCCTCCCAAAATATGGAAAGCAAACAGCTTTCACTGTAGTACGTGTACTGTCAGAGGTATCACAACGATTTTCACTTACAACATTCGACTCGGTAGTTTCCGGACCACGCTCCAGTACCTCAAATTTAATTAACCTTTCTTCATCACCCCTGAAAGTTCGTAACATCGTAACGGAATCACCTGCATAACGTATCTCCAAATCAGGCAGGGTGAGAGAGAAAGTTTGTAACGGAAATGTTCCTCACTATGGAGCAAGTTCGACTCTGTAGTTACAAGTATAGCAATAATCTGCGGTTAGAATTTGATTACTGTTGTCGTTGTATGACATGATTTTTCTATTCGTCGGTAATATCAGTCTGAAAATAATTCGCCGAGAGACGTCGTGGCATAAAAGGTGCTTCTCTTTAAGCTCGTGGGCTCTGCCAGTGGAAGCGTATGTTGCTGTTAGTGTCGACAAATCCTTATAAGTAGCTCATGCCCCGTTTCGAAGTTGCCATAATAATTAGGGATTCCTCACGGTCGCAGGAGATGAGAAATGGGATACAGATTTTGACGTCACAGTTAATTTCTAGGCTCAGTTCGAAAAATCCCGCTTATAGTCGAGACCATGGCCAGCTCGCAGAGACTCAAAATGGACGCATCAAAATATGCATACAGAGCTGCACAGAAGTGCGCCTTTCCGCAATGCACTGTTAGATCGTCATCCACCTCTTTATATTTACTACGGACGATAAAAAAATTTCCTTTCGAAGACCGTACAATCCAGAATCGGAATGCCAAGCAGTCAAAATCGCCGTGAGCTTTGAGGCAATCATCCCCCAGACGCACCACGATGAAGACACCTGTTTGGTAAAACATCGCGTACTGCTACGTGAAGCCGGCTGGTGTGGCCGAGCGGTTCTAGGCGCTTCAGTCTGGAACCGCGCGACCGCTACGGTCGCACGTTCGAATCCCGCTTCGGGCATGGATGTGTGTGATGTTCTTAGGTTAGTTAGCCTTAAGTAGTTCTAAGTTCTAGAAGACTGATGACCTCCGATGTTAAGTCCCATAGTGCTCAGAGCCATTTGAACCATTCTTTGCGACGTGAAGAAGTCCGTAACTGCCAGTTGCACATCCTCGTCGAATAGTAATCGTCGACCGTTCAAGGCCTTTTTAAGGGGTCAAAGGCATGATAATCGCCTGGAGAGAGATCAGGACTACGTTACGGATGCTCTAGAGTCTCCCACTAGCCCATAATGCATGAGGCTGGCCACCCAGGCCGATTGGCGTCTTGTGTCGAAACGCGACCAACACGGAACGTGGCGCACCGGTCCAAACGGTGGTTTCCGACAGACGTGGTGCTCCATACACATTCCTCATTCTCCGATGGGTGCCTACCGGTGTTTGTCCTTCGGCATCCAAGAAAAGAATAACAGCACCTTGTTCTTGGTTGGACGCATTTGGTAAAGATGTCGTCATTGTTCACTTCCCTCATTTACCGCACGCACGTCGGAAAGAAACGAATGTCACAGTAGCGAATCCCTTGCCTACATATCGGTGCTTTTATACCAACATCATAGTCACTCTGCGTTGCACATACGCTTTAGCAACAGCCCTAAAGAAAACCTTCTGATCGCCCATTATACTTCCGCACGAAGTCTTCTACCTTTTTGGAGTCCAGCCGCAGTATTCGACTGGTGGAGTGCTTAAATGCCTCTGTGCTTGCTCTAATTAGTCTGATTTTGCCTTCGCCATCCCTACGGGAGCGAATCGTTGTGGGCTGTAGTACATTGCAAAACTCCTCGCTTAGTGCTGTATAATTCTTGAAACTCTGTAAGTAGCTTTTCGCGGGATATTCGACGTCTTCCTACAACCGTCTGCCTTTCTGTTTTTTAGGATTTCTGTGTCGTTCTCCCGTAAGTAAAACAAACCCCTGACCATTCGTGCTGCCCTTCTCTGTATACGTTCAGTATTTCTTGTTAGTCCTATTTGGTACGCGTACCATAAACTTGAGTCTTATTCTAGGAATGATCGCACGAGTATTTCGTAAGTAACCTCCTTTATAGATGCATTTCCCCGTTACACTGTCAGTCTGCCATGTGCTTACCTATTACTGAGCCTATGCGATCATTCCATTTCATGTCTCCACAATTGTTACATCCAATTATTTGAATTGTTGGCTAATTGCAGTCGTGAGTCATTGATATTGTAGTCAGAGTATGCTACGTTTATGCGGTTTGTGAAGCACACAGTATTACATTTCTGAAAAGGTTTACAATCTCTCCATGATCGCCGGCCGGTGTGGCCGAGCGGTTCTAGGCGCTTCAGTCTGGAACCGCGCGACCGCCGCGGTCGCAGGGTCGAATCCTGCCTCGGATATGGATGTGTGTGTCGTCCTTAGGTTGGTTAGGTCTAAGTAGTTCTAAGTTCTAGGGGGACCTCAGATGTTAAGTCCCATTGTGCTGAGAGCCATTTTTTCTCCATGACCTTTAAGTCTTACTCACATCATGCTGGATATTTGTGCAGTTTTTTCACGTAGTACTCATTACAAACAACTGTATCAGCTACAGAAATCCGAAGTTATTATTAATCTTGCCTACCAGTTCGTTAATATACAACACGAAGAAGTCCTAATACACTTCCTAGAGGCACACCTAAAGTTACTTCTATATCTATCGATGATTCTCCATCCGTGGTACATACAGCGTTTTCTCTATCAGGAAATCCTCAGTCCTACCCAAATTTCGTTTGACACACCATAGGATCGTACATTCGCAACGTAGCATTGCAGTGGCAAGCAAGCATATGTTTTTCGGAAGCGAAGAAATACTTCATCCAGCTATTTCGTTTGATCCTTGGCTTTGAGAGTGTTACAGAAAAGCGCAAGTTGTGATTCGATGCCTTAGCTGACTGGCACGAAGGAAGTCATTCTGTATGACAAACTTCTTTATATTTGAACTTAGAATATGTAGTAAGATTCTATGATAGATGAGTGTTAGTCATAGTGGACGATATTTTTGTAGTTCACGTCTTCTACCCTTCTTGTTGATGGAATATCTTCTAGAGTTCAGTCCGCCCCGATAGCAGAGTGCTCAGCGTGACGAATTGCCGTCCTACGGGCCTGGGTTCGATTCATGGGCCGGCCAGGGTGGCCGAGCGGTTCTAGGCGCTACAGTCTGGAACCACGCGACCGCTACGGTCGCAGGTTTAAATCCAGCCTCGGGCATGGTTGTGTGTGATGTCCTTAGGTTAGTTAGGTTTAAGTAGTTCTAAGTTCTAGGGGACTGATGACCTCAGAAGTTAAGTCCCATAGTGCTCAGAGCCATTTTTTTTCGATTCATGGCTGGGTCGGGGATTTTCTCCACGGACTGGGTGTTGTGTTGTCTTCATCATCATTTCATCCCCATCCGGAGCGCAGGTCACTCAATGTGGCGTCGAATGTAATAAGACCTCCACCAAGGCGGCCATTGACGCCAAACGCTCATTTCCATTTCTAGAGTGCAAAATATATTAAATGAAAATCGTCTTAGCTACATTCTCAATTTGCCGAATGAAATAGCTTCTAAAGAAAGTCATTCGATTCTTCTTCGTAACGATGTATTGGAAGTGAGAGAATGATAAGGTTTTGTAATTGACGAAAGAGTTCGTACGTGAAGACTTTCGCTACGTTCTACTAAAAGGCCTCAAAGGAACGCCAGCTTCGCTAGTCGAACGAATTATTTTCACGTTGTTACTGTTAAAAAGGGTACGCAGCTCGTGGTCGTGCGGTAGCGTTCTCGCTTCCCGCGCCCGGGTTCCCGCGTTCGATTCCCGGCGGGGTCAGGGATTTTCTCTGCCTCGTGATGACTGGGTGTTGTGTGATGTCCTTAGGTTAGTTAGGTTTAAGTAGTTCTAAGTTCTAGGGGACTGATGACCATGATGTTAAGTCCCATAGTGCTCAGAGCCATTTTTGAATCTTAGAAAGGTTTGACAGTTGTAACTGTCTTAAACCATCTCACGTAGAGAAAGGTTTTAATGTGATATCGGTTCAGCGTTTCTGATCGGTTTTTGCTGACATCATTTCATATCACTACATCTTTGATTCGCAACTAGCAGTCATTCATTTCATTTCAATCTGATTCAATTGACAGACAAGATTAGTTTCAAATATCACAAACAAATTGGATTACATAGTTTACCATGAATTAGTGACGTGGTGCAAGGGATTGAAATTGGGCAATCACTACACAGGACCGAATTCATAACCGATGCCCGCGTTCGCAGCCTGAGACTTCTCACGGTCCCTCTTGGGCTGATTCAAGAATACACAGCCAATTTTCTCCCGTGAAGGACGCCTACCTTTCTATGGGACTTTCACTGTCTTCCATCTTCCACGGCCTTCGTTGAACTATTTGCTTCTATATTCAAAACCCCTGCAATCTCTTTCTTTTGTACTCTAATTTTTGTCTGTGCTTACAGTCATGCATCTATACTGCTGCTTCCAGCGAAAGATTAACTATTTCTGCATTCCCTAGCAAATGAAACATTAACTTTCCTCCTTTTCCTGTTATGTATATTCCATGGAATTGTTTCCACTTCTGTTCTTTTCATGCCTTTTCGTTTCATATTCCTCATGTACATTTAATATTTGGCATACTTATGTAATAGTACATTTCGAATGCTTTCAGTTTCTTCCTGTCCATTTTTTCCATTGACTTGTTTGATTTCTGACGTACAGATTCAAGATATCTGTTCCTAACTCAGAAGAGACTATTTGACACCAATAGAGCTCTTTCGACGAAGAAAGCTTTTTTCACGTGTGTTAATCAGCCCTTCACTTCGGCCATTATGTGTAATCTTACTTACAAGACTGAGGAATTCTTTCACTAATTATTCTAGTCTGTCCTAGGCAATTTTTGTGTTTAAGCACGCTGCTTAACCTCACATTAGCATTATTAGCTTTGTATGACCGTAGTCAATATTCTGTGCTAAATCCACATTCAGTTCTATTCAGCGAGTCTTCTGACATGAATACGGGACATCCATCTTAATAAACAACTATCACGGACGTCTGAATCCAGTAACAGTTGCAGGTGACCTATCTAACTGCTTCCAGGGACAATATGTCGCGTATTTATCGACCGAATCTAAAAATTTTAAGCGATGTCACAATCTCATCATTAACGGTATAATCCTATGTTAAAACTTCAACACAGGAAGACAAGTATTACAGACAACTGCATGTTTGCCTGAGGCAGTTGTCCGCAGCTCGTGGTCGTGCGGTAGCGTTCTCGCTTCCCACGCCCAGGTTCCCGGGTTCGATTCCCGGCGGGGTCAGGGATTTTCTATGCCTCGTGATGACTGGGTGTTGTGTGTTGTCCTTCGGTTAGTTAGGTTTAAGTAGTTCTACGTTCTAAGAGACTGATGACCATAGCTGTTAAGTCCCATACTGCTCAGAACCATTTGAACCCTGAGGCAGCTCAACTGACAACGAGCAAATACCCGGAATTTATTCAGCCAGTATTTGAGAATGAGTGCACTGAGCAACTTCCAATGACATTTACACATAATTTCAAACGCTTGCAATTTTTTTTTTCGCTCTGACACTTCTCATAAAATGATGAAAAGGGAAACGTTTATCGTTCCTGCACATTCGCTGTTCACCCAATAAAACTTCAGCATCCGCCATGCTGTTTTAATTTATTATTTCTTGACTACGGACTCTATTCGAAACACAGTTTGCTGTCAATATCAAAATGGTTCAAATGGCTCTGAGCACTATGGGTCTTAACATCGGAGGCCATCAGTCCCCTAGAACTTAGAACTACTTAAGCCTAACTAACCTAAGGACATCATACACATCCATGCCCGAGGCAGGATTCGAACCTGCGACCGTAGCAGTCGCGCGGTTCCGGACTGAAGCGCCTAGAACAGCTTGTCCACCGCGGCTGGCTTGACAATATCCTGATATACCACTGAATGTACTTGAAAAATTACATCACCGCACGAGAAATAGTTCAGGAAATATGACGTCATACGCGTTGCATGCATGAACAACTAGCATCTGTTCAGCAGCGCGCAGTGAAACTTCTCGTATCTCGTTGAACATAATGTTTTTAATACGACAAATGAATACTGCGTTAGATTTGAAGTGCGACAGACGTCATTCTTATGACCGTGACTGTCGAAATTACGAGATACAAGAATATTTGCTTTCTCCACAACCCCGTCACTGCCCTGCAGCTTTTTCTGCGAACATGGAACTCTGAACGGATTAGTAATGGCTATTAAATGATAAAGAGAAAGCTTCCTTTGCCATTTTTGGTATCTTTTTTTATTCTTCTTTTCAACACTATAAATTTTCGATTGCCAGCATTCGTTCATATACACCACTTCATGTGCTAAATACGTTAGAAGCAGGTTCCTTCATAGGAGCTCTAAAAGAAACATGAGATGTTATAAACTTCAGCATCAAGCGTGACCTTTTAATTCATTACTTCTTTAATATTACCTCAACTAACAACAAAATCTGCACACAGTTTCTTCACATAGCACCGAATGTACCTTTAAAAGTATATCATTGTACGATAGATACTTCACGAGATATGACGTCATAAGCACTGATATGCTTGGGAGACTTGCTTTTGCTTGAAATGAAGCACAACTTAGCCAGATATTATTCATAAAGTGCTTCACAATAAGACCACTTAGCAACTTCGATCAAACTTCAAACATAATTTCAAACCTAACGTCAAATATTTAGCACACTACCTCATTTATAAAGTAACTAGATGTTTTAAGCTATTTTAGGGTGTACAGGGAGCGAAAGGCTATTTACAATTTGTACAGAAACCAGATGACAGTTATAAGAGTCGAGGGGCACGAAAGGGAAGTAGTCGTTGGGAAGGGTGTGAGACAGGGTTGCCTCTCCCCGATGTTATTCTATCTGTATATTGAGCAAGCAGTAAAGGAAACAAAAGAAAAATTCGGAGTAGGTATTCAAATCCATGGAGAAGAAATAAAAACTTTGAGGTTCGCCGATGACATTGTAATTCTGTCAAAGACAGCAAAGGACTTGGAAGAGTAGTTGAACGGAATGGGCAGTGTCTTGAAAGGAGGATATAAGATGAACATCAACAGAAGCAAAACGAGGGTAATGGAATGTAGTCGAATTAAGTCGGGTGATGGTGAGGGAATTAGATTAGGAAATGAGACAGAGTAGTAAACAGTTTTGCTATTTGGGGAGAAAAATAACTGATGATGGTCGAAGTAGAGGGGATATAAAATGTAGACTGGCAATGGCAAGGAAAGCGTTTCTAAAGAAGAGAAATTTGTTAACATCGAGTATAGATTTAAGTGTCAGGAAGTCGTTTCTGAAAGTATTTGTATGGAGTGCAGCCATGTATGGAAGAGAAACATGGACGATAAATAGTTTGGACAAGAAGAGAATAGAAGCTTTCGAAATGTGGTGCTACAGAAGAATGCTGAAGATTAGATGGGTATATCACATATCTAATGAGGAGGTATTGAATAGAATTGGGGGGAAGAGAAATTTGTGGCTCAACTAGACTACAAGAAGGGATCGATTGTTAGGACATGTTCTGAGGCATCAAGGGATCACCAATTTAGTATTGGAGGGCAGCGTGGAGGGTAAAAATCGTAGAGGGAGACCAAGAGATGAAAACACTAAACAGATTCAGAAGGATGTAGGGTGCAGTAGGTACTGGGAGATGATGAAGCTTGCACAGGATAGAGTAGCATGGAGAGCTGCATCAAACCAGTCTCGGGACTGAAGACCACAACAACAACAGGATGTAGATGGGAATCGTATTCTTTAAAGATAAGTAGTGGGTTTACTGGTGGTACGAAATGTATTTGATAATTTTTTACTGGTTTAGTGGTTAAGTTCTAACTCTTTTCCAGGCTAGTCGTCAAGAGAGCGTACGACGAAAGTAGTTTGATCACATGCAGCGGGTTGCTGGTGACAGCCGCCAGAGAGAGAGACAGAGAGATTGTGTCGTCAGATTTGGCAGGCGAGTGCGGCCAGGTGGACGGGCGGGCGCGTTAGCCGCTGTTTCACGGCTGAGCCGTCGCGCGGTTGAACGCCAGCCACGGTGGCTGCCCGCGCCGGCTGCGGCACCCTCTCGTGCGAGGGGCGTTTTTATTTATTACTGGGTCAATGACCTGAAAAGCGGCGGTCGTTGTACCGAGCGTATGCCCGTTCGGAAGGTAATTTCCGCGTGGGCGGGTTGGACGGGATAGGCTGGGACAGGGGAGGCCGGAAGCGCGCGCTGCCCCAAGACGGCCCGCAGGCCACCCGTCGCCGCTGCGACAGCTGGGTCGCCGCGGCCACAGTGCGACACTGCCGCTCCGGAAACCTAACTCCCAACGTGTCCACCCGTGAAGACGCAAACGCCTCTTTACGCGTGCCAGACGTGTAGATATTTCATTCTTCTCTACATTCACCCCCCACCCTTTCAAAGAGGAAGTGACCGCTGCCGCCTTGCCGCCATACAGTCGTACCAGAGGCCATTGACACTCGTTTCATATTAGCAATCGCTAGTTGATAAAGAACCCGCCTCGATTGCAAATAGGAACCGGATGTTGACCTAGGTTTCTGCGCGGATAACCACACCTTCTTCGGAACATACTAAAACTATAAACTGCCTAAAGAGGCATGGTCCAACATCAATACAGAACGCCCAAAAGGTCTTTATTAATGTTGTACCATCCAACATAAATACCTTTACTGGTTCGGCTCATGAGGTACAATGGGCTGCAGTTCCTCTACTGGCATTCAGACACATTATTGAAAGTATCCCCATCAGAGTTCAACCCGCCATAAAGGCAAAGGTTGGCTACACCCCATAGTAATCACCAAATGTCTGGATATTTTGGATCACCTGCTGTGGACAGGCTACATTTTCCTTGATTTCTCCTGATAAATCGAAGACAACCATTAGCCGCCTTTTCGATGACCAACCTTATGTGCACGTTCCATTTTATGTCGCTTTGTATTGTTGCATCTAAATATAACTGATGAGACTGTTTCAAGTTGCTCACCACCATTACAGATTGTCCTCATGAAACCTCCCTGATCTCCAAATGCATTTGGAAAAAAGTACAGGAGAGGCTCGTTTAGCAATCTATGGAACGTCCAGCCGACACTGTACTCGAACCCATGCGCGCAATGGTGATGGAGCGTATGATATATCGACAATTCTTCTGCTCGGACCGTCAAGGAAGCTTACAGGCGGGACATACGCAGTGTCTTCCATATAACGCCTCCAGCAGGAAATCCATAGGGGTTATGTTCGGAGATCGCAATGATCACTTGATTGGTCCTTCACGTCCTATCCATCACTGAGAAATGTTCGGTCCAGGATGTCACAAGCATGTAAACCCCAGTGCGGTGTTACGCGATCGTGCTGCGAGATCTCATTTGGCTGAAGGGGAAGAAGCTGACGGATGACAAATTTCTCAATCATGTCCAGATAAACGGTCCTTATCAATGTTTGGTATATGAAGAAATATGGTCTATCTCTGCTGTCTTTCGTCAGTGCACACCATACATTCCCATTATCGCTGTCTCTAACCTTTTCTCAAAAAGTGTGAGGGTTTTCCGAACCGAAGATGCGAATATTGTGCCGATTAACCTTCTCACGTGTGTGGAAGGTTGTTAAGTCGTTTCTGCAGCACCTTGTGAACTGCTGAGCTAGCGATGTTTAACTCACGTGATGCTCGGCTAAATGGCTTTGACTAGCTTCTTTGGAAGGTCTCTCTGATCTTCTCAACCATTTCTTCAGATTTTCGTTTTTTTGCTAGAATCTGTCTGTGTGTTTACACTTCCAGTGGCAAGGAACCTGTCGTACCGCGCCTTAATCGTCTTACTTCTGGTGTCTGTCTTCGAAATCCACACCAGCAATTTCTTAGGGCAGCAACAGCTCATTTCGTTCCCGTGTACCACACCACGTACTGGGTTCTCTCAACTCTTTTTTCAGGTATAGTCATTCCTGATAATAGCTCAGCACCTGTAACAAAACAAAAAGAATAGATTAGAAAAAAAGTTACACAAAACTTTTTGAGTTTCCTCGTACGATGACGCAAACCAAAAGTATCTGTATTACATAGGTGTACTTTTCTGTTTTTAACTGTATTTGGAAATCAGGAGGTTTCATGCGGACACCCTGTACCACATTTGAACATTACATAATTGTTTCCGCTACTCATCTTCATTAACTTACATTTTCTCGCATTTAGAGCAACCTCCTGTTCATCAAGCCAAATCCAAATTCTATCCAAGCCATACTGAATTCTTTAAAAGTCACTCAAAGATGACACTATCGCGAATACTACAGCTTCATAAGAAAGTGGTCGCAGATTGCTAATCGCCCTAGCCGTCGACCGCTTATGTGTTTTGTTAAGTGTTTTGTGTTATGCATTTTTACGTGTGTAATTATATTCCGCCTCCACAGCCAGTAATCAAGAAGACTTCTACCTCTTTCTTAACATAACAACTGAATGACTTACAAGTTCTTGGGATTGCAATCGAACTGTCGATTTCTTGACACGAATTTTCGACAGCATCTCTTGTTCTCTTCTTCATGCGTCGAGCATGGATTTCGTTGCTTATACTCCAACAGCCAACAACAAAATACACTCTCGATGTCTGAAGAAAACAACTAGGGATGTTGTCAAATAATGCGTTAGGAAAATGATAACTTTAACCAACGTCATTAGTCGGTTTACTCATTGCCAAGCGTCGTGAACTCATTTCTTCATTCATTTCTTAAGTAATGGAATCGTCTGCAATCCATCTTCCGCCACTGCGACCTTCAGCTCTTCTTAGTATAACGTGAAGGCGTAGGCCGGTACTCTTCTTCGGCTGTTTCAACTATCTACTTGCTACTCTTCTTCGTGGTCTTCTGGCTTAGATTTTGCCAAGCAAGGTGGTCTTTTCTAAATTATTTCCTTCTCTTCACAAACTGTGCCGAAGGAACTGGGAGTATCTTTGGCTGACACGGAGAAGATAAACTTCTTGTGACACTAAGTTCTTCTAATGAAAGGTTTGGTTCTTCTTTTTCTGTATGGTACGTGTAACATCCTCGCTAACACCTAATCTCAAAGACATTAATTCGGCTCTTGACACTAGCTTTCACAGTCCAGGTACAATAACACAGGGAACACCAACTGTTCCACCAAGCGCATGTTCCATTGCGGCTCGGCCAAGGACGATTCGTCGTTTAATTATGTATCACGCTTTCCTTTGTCCTTGTCCAGAAATTGTTGATATGAATATACAGAATCGTTTACTACCTCCAGATCCTTAAGCAAACACAAAAACGTTTCCTTTTTTAATATCAGTCATCTGACTGGTTTGATACAACCCGACATAAAGTTCTCTCCTGTGCCCGCCCCTTTATCTCGAAATAGCACTTGTTGGACGCAACGTTCTCAGTTATTTGTTGGATACATTCTAATCTCTGTCAGGGATTTTCTCTGCCTCGTGATGGCTGGATGTTGTGTGCTGTCCTTAGGTTAGTTAGGTTTAAGTAGTTCTAAGTTCTAGGGGACTGATGACCATAGATGTTAAGTCCCATAGTGCTCAGAGCCATTTGAACCATTTTTTTTCTAATCTCTGTCTTCTCTTACAATTTTTCTTCGCTGTAGCTCCCTCTAGCACCACGGGAGGTATTTCCTCATGCTTTAACTCATGTGCTGTCATCGTGTCCTCTCTTCTTTCCTTCTTATCAGTGTTCGCCATTTGTTCCTTTCCTCGCCAGTTCTTTGGATAACCTCCTCATTTCTTATTTTAGCAGTCCACCTAATTTTCAACATCATTCTACAGCATATCATTCGAAATTCTTAGGTTCTTTTTTTCTGGTTTCCGATAATTTGTAAATTATCCTAAATACTTGTCAGTCGTATTCACTGTCAACAAACCATTACTTTTGCGTCCTAACGAAATAGCAGAAGCATTGTTTGATGTACAGAACTTATAATTTTAGAGAACAATCAGGTTAGCGGTAATATTTGTAATTTGATGTTGTGGATCTAGACGTTGAACGAAAACCGTTTCTTTGTCTACATTCTACTCCGCCTCCAATGTATTTTTCAAAGGTGCTGTTACCATCTACTAGCCAGCGTCACTTTACTTACGCAGTCCATAGCGATGCAACGTTTCGAACAAGTCCAGTGTCCTGTTGAAATATACATTAAATGAATTAATAGTCATTACCTTGAGGAGGCGACGTTCCAGTACAGACGACAGATACATTAAAACTAGAATACAGATCTGTTCCTTTCCTGCTGAACTGGCAGATCTTTTGTCAGGCAGTGAGGGAAGACAGATATGGCTCGAAATGTTGAGAAAGTGAGGCACGTCAGTCAGACCCCAGCGGTAGTCTAATGAGAACAAACAAAGATGAAGCAATACATACATTTCTTCTCCTACACTCACTTCTCAGATGAGCTGCGTTGATGGTTACTGTTTTATCCCTTTTAATGTTATCAATTGTGACCGTGGTATTCTTGCGGGTAGACCAGTGGACTCCCTCCTTGAGGTCCCAATTTAAGACCCGGATAGGACGGGTGGTTTTCCCTCGCTCCAGTCCCTCCAGAATTGCCTGAGGCCCACTCAGTCTGCAATCAAATGAGTACTGCGAGGCGACCGTTACTATGGACGTTCCTAGTACCGCGGTGAAAGAAGTCTGCAGTCTTCCTGCGGGCAAGCCAATAGCCTACTAACGGCCTTGCGTCACGGACTTTACCCTTTTCATGTTATCAATACGACGAACATTTTTTCCATGTCAAAAGGCCCTAGCCAAATGCTTTACAGCAGAAGACATCCCCTTCACTTCTTCCGGTGCTGAGCCATTGGCTTTCGGCCGTTGCTTAGACTGCTGTTCCTTTCCTGGTGTTTTGAGATTGATCTTTTCGTATAACGGGCAATAAATAATTGGCAAAAAGTCGTTTCACCGAACTTTGGCAACCGATCTTGCGCTTTATCGGTATTTATCTATGACTCCACTGTTAGGGGCTCTATTACGTATTAACCTTCAAGAAAAATTCTATCCCTGATACACAAGAATTTCGAAGGTTATATGTCAGTCAACTCTGTCAAACGCTTTCTCTAAATTTATGAACTCTGTACTTCTACATCTACATCTACATGGATACTCTGCAAATGACATTCAAGTGCTTGGCAGAGGGTTCATCGAACCGCCTTCACAATTCTCTATTATTCCAATCTCGTATAGCGCGCGGAAAGAATGAACACCTTTATCTTTCCGTACGAGCTCTAATTTCCCTTATTTTATCGTGGTGATCGTTCCTCCCTATGTAGGTCGGTGTCAACAACATATTTTCGCATTCGGAGGAGAAAGTTGGTGATTGTAATTTCGTGAGAAGATTCCGTCGCAACGAAAAACACTTCTCTTTTAATGATTTCCAGACCAAATCCTGTATCATTTCTGTGACACTCTCTCCCATATTTCGCTATAATAGAAGACGTGCTGCCTTTCTTTGAACTTTTTCGATGTACTCCGTCAGTCCTATCTGGTAAGGATCCCACACCGCGCAGCAGTATTCTAAAAGAGGACGGACAAGCGTAGTGTAGGCAGTCTCCTTAGTAGGTCTGTTACATTTTCTAAGTGCACTGCCAATAAAACGCAGTCTTTGGTTAGCCTTCCCCACAACATTTTCTATGTGTTCCTTCCAATTTAAGTTTTTCGTAATTGTAATACTTAGGTATTTAGCTGAGTTTACGGCTTTTACATTAGACTGATTTATCGCGTAACCGAAGCTTAACGAGTTCCTTTTAGCACTCAAGTGGATGACCTCACACTTTTCGTTATTTAGGGTTAACTGCCACTTTTCGCACCATTCAGATTTCTTTTCTAAGTCGTTTTGCAGTTTGTTTTGATCTTCTAATGACTTTATTAGTCGATAAACGACAGCGTCATCTGAAAACAACCGAAGACGGTCGCTCAGATTGTCTCAAAATCGTTTATATAGACAAGGAAAAGCAAAATGCCTATAACACTACCTGGGGGATCACCTGAAACTACTTCTGTTTTACTCGATGACTTTCCGTCAGTTACTTTGTCCTTCTTCAGTTAAGAAAAGTCCTAGGGCCCCTATGGCCCCGCGTGTCCCCACATTTCTGCTGAACCCAAACTGACTTTCCCAGGGACAGTCACTGTCAGCCTCTGATCAAGACCAACAATACAATCCAGTTATACAAATAGAACTTTTGACCGCTACAACTCACTTCACGTGCATGTAATAATTTGAAAAGCCGTTTAAACACATTTATTCTGAAGATAATATTGGCCACTTACAATATTGTGCAATATGAGTCAACGTAGTATCGAAAACGTTTTGTTGATATCCACGTCATTTTTGTGCCAGGTCGAGAATTTTTCACGTTTCCCTTGCGTGTAACAATGAGGCTAGCGCCGTAGAAGACACTCAGCGCCTTTCATTGGATGCCGCCAATCAGTAAAGTGCCGGGACAGAGCGGCCACACGCAGCTCCCGGCGACGCCGGCCTGGAAGGTGCCCGCGACCAGAATAGCGGCACACGGCGAGCCGCCTAGCTGCTCGTTGCTATTTTTAGCCACCATCTCACACTCTCCTCCGGAGCTCCTCTCTCACCGCCATCCTTTAGGACAGGTACTTAACGCAGCCACAAACAGTCATTTTTCCCTGTGTTTTGAGGGATATATTTTGGTTCTTTCAGATGAATCACACCAGAAGTCAGCTGAGTAGTATTAGTTGCACATGTCTCTGCGTTACACTTAATTTGAAAAAAACTGGCAGAGATCGGCCTCGGGAAAGATCAGTTTGGGCTCCGGAGACATGTGAGAACATGTGAGACCACACTGACCTTACGACTTTTCTTACAGTCAAGAAGGGCAAATCTACCTTTATAGATTTTGTAAATAAAGAGACAGTGTTGACTGGAATATACTCTTTGAAATTCCGAAGATATCAGGGATAAAGTACAGGGAGAGAAAAAGAAAGTTATCAACAACTATTAAGAGAGTGAAGAGACATGAAAAACTTGTTCAGGAGGGAGTCAGCCAGGATTGTAACCTGTCACCAGTATTATTCAATCTGCACAGTGATCAAGCAGGAGAGAAAACCAAGGAAAAATTTGGAGAGGGGATTGAAGTTCAGGAGAAAGAAATAAAAATTTTACAATTTGCCAGTTACGTTGTGATTCTGTCGTAGAAGGCAGAGTAGTTGGAAGAGTACCTGAACGGAATGGATAGTATCTTGAATAGAGGTTATAAGATGAACGTCAACAAAAGTAAAACAAGCGTAATGAAATCTTGTTGGATTAATTTGGGCAATGTTTAGAAAATTACACTAGGAAACGAGACAGTAAAAGTAGTCATCGAATTTTGTATTGGAGAAACAAAATAACTGCCGACGCTCAAAGTAGAGAGGATATAGAATGCAGTAACAAGGAAAGCTTTTGGGAACAAGAAAAAATTTGTTAACAGGAAATACAGATTTAAATCATCCACATGAGTGCTAAAAGGAACTCGCTAAACTTCGGTTACACGATAAATCAGTCTAGTCTAAAAGCCGTAAATTCAACTACATACTTAGGTATTACAATTACGAACAACTTAAATTGGAAAGAACACATAGAAAGTGTTGTGGGGAAGGCTAACCAAAGACTGCGTTTTATTGACAGGACACTTAGAAAATGTAACAGACCTACTAAGGAGACTGCCTACACTACGCTTGTCCATCCTCTTTTAGAATACTGCTGCGCGGTGTGGGATCCTTACCAGATAGGACTGACGGAGTACATTGAAAAAGTTCAAAGAAGGGCAGCACGTTTTGTATTATCGCGAAATATGGGAGAGAGTGTCACAGAAATGATACAGGATTTGGGCTGGAAATCATTAAAAGAGAGGCGTTTTTCGTTGCGACAGAATCTTCTCTCGAAATTCCAATCACCAACTTTCTCCTCCGAATGCGAAAATATTTTCTTGACACCGACCTACATAGGGCGGAACGATCACCACGATAAAATAAAGGAAAGATATAGGTGTTCATTCTTTCCGCGCGCTATACGAGATTGGTGTAATAGAGAATTGTGAAGGTGGTTCGATGAACCCTTTGCCAGGCACTTAAATGTGATTTGCAGAGTATCCATGCAGATGTAGATAGAAGTGTTTGGAAATCTTTTCTGGAGGTGTTTGTATGGAATGGAATCTTGTACGGATGTGAAACATCGACAAGAAGCAGGTAATACAGGAAGAGAATACAAGATTTTGAAATGTGCGGTTGCGTAAGAAAGTTGAAAATTGGATGAGTAGATATGAATATTAATGAGGACGTACTGTAAAGAAGTGGGAAAGAAAGAGGTTTTTGGAAAAAATTGACAGGATACTGAGGCATCAAGGAATCTTCAATTAGGTAATGGAAGAAATCGTCAATTTTGTAATGGAAGGAAGTGCGGAGGGTAAAAACTGCAAAGGGAGACCAAGGGCCGCGCGGGATTAGTCGAGCGGTCTGAGGCGCTGCCGTCATGGACTGTGCGGCTGGTCCCGGCGGAGGTTCGAGTCCTCCCTCGGACATGTGTGTGTGTGTGTGTTTGTCCTTAGGAAAATTTAGGTTAAGTAGTGTGTAAGCTTATGGTCTGATGACCTTAGCAGTTAAGTCCCATAAGATTTCACACACATTTGAACATTTTTTGGAGACCAAGGCTTGATCAGAGCAAGGAAGTTCAAATGGGTGCAGGTTGCAGTAGTTACGCAGAGATGAAGAGGCCTGCACAGAACAGTGTAGCGTAAGGAGCTGCATCGGGCTAGTATTCTGACCGAAGACCACAACAACAACGACAACAAAACAACATCTCTCCTGCAATGCAAGAAGTATACCTCAGGTTAAAGCTCGTGGCGACTCCTACAGACTGTTCATTCGTCCACTGTGTATCTTACTAGTAGTGTTCTTTTTTAATATTATTATTTGCTTCTCGCTTCTAAATATTGCCATTGGAAGACGTGCCAACCTCTTGAGCAAAAATGTTTTGTGATACAGTAGCGGTTACAAGTTGTCATCTCGACATTTCGTTGTTATGTTTAGTTTCGACTTCTCATCTTTCTTCAGTCGACATATTATCTTCGACCTTTCTCTTCCCTCACTGCTCTTTTCAGCGCCAATTTAGTTATTCATTGAGACCGTAATGCATAACTCGCTATTTTCTGTCCTTTCACCTAGGAACAGTTTATCGTACACACTTTTCCTTATCTACATTTCGTTATACCTTCTGCATTGTGTGTGTGTGTGTGTGTGTGTGTGTGTGTGTGTGTCTGCGCGCGTGCGCGTTCGTGTGAGCTCGCCCATGTGTACGTATCGGCGCCCAATACTCTATTCCTCCCCTGTCTGCTGGATATGTGTTTGTAACCAGTTGTTGATCAGATGTCTGTGGAGTGGTACGTATCTTTGCTACTTGTAATGTTTGTAGTATATCCACTACCGATGCTCTAAAAAGATAAAAACAGGTTGGCTGGGGTGAGGAAGCACGCTTCTGACGTTTGAGCTAAGTACAGCTATTGACATGGTACACACGTACCGTTTATTTTACAGTTTATGCGAGTCTTTTGCCCTTTTGAGCGTTCTGTATTAAAGTTGGACCATGCCTCTTTAGGCAATTTGTAGTTTTAGTGTGTTCCGAAGAAGCTGTCAAAACGGATCCTTCCTGCTGGTAGTATAGTCGAAACTTGGTAGCAACAAAGAATATGTCTGGAAGTTCTGTGACCGTTGAGTTACTTCCTGAATGGCATAAAACTATGCTGCTAAATTCACTTGAATTTTCTTGTCGTGTCCATTGAATAATCTGAGTGATTTTCGCTTGAAGTGTGACACTGGGTTATCAGCCCATGGATTTGAATCCAGAAAGGTTGTTCCATGTAGAAGCTGCAACTAATCTTGTCTTTTACGTTAAGATTTATCTGTCCCACCCAACACTGAGGCAATTCGCAAGTGAGAGGTGACTTCTAGGGTCGTGATCTTAAGTGAAGGTTGCGTCGGCTCTCCTTTGCAATCTCAATGGAGGCTAGCTTTTTACCCATACTGTGGCAAAGATACAAGCAGACAGGTCGCAACACAGTAAGAAGACTTCTCCATCGTAAGTCTTCTCGCTTCTTGTAGTATCCTATAGTCTAACTGCGAAAAAAAAAATGATAGTGCACACTTGAATACCTTCTTCTCCTACTGCTGAGATAGTTTTTGGTTTTAGTAAATACACAATTTTCTTTATGAAATTATGGCACTGATTAATTTATTACCTGGGTTTCCTTATCAGTCAGTTCAAACTGCCACATATCCGTACCACATAAGTTTGGCACAGGACAGCACGCAAACACAGATCGTTTCAAAGTCTAAAGCGCTAAATATCTTACTAATTCGTATCGATTTAGGCACACACACATGTTGCAGACACCTTATGTTTTACCTAAATCGACTTTCGTCGTAAGGTTCTCGTGGTAAGTTGTAATTCGTTTATATCAGTGCAGTGCATATTTTGACATCGTTTTTCTATTAGTCGTCGTATAATGTTCTAGTCGACACGGTCCTTCCCTAGTCAGTGTTGCACAATCTTGAAGCACGTTGCAGACTACGTAATAGTACTGAAAATCACTAACTTCACAGAATTTTAAAATACAATAGCCATTATGAATATTTAATCCTTAAAAAATCACTCGCGGTGTTGGTATTGTTGTCATAATGAGCAAGAACTACCCAGTCACAATTCGCGTAGTTAGTTATTTCTACCCTATGTCATTTATTTTATCCTTGGCTACAATTTTCTAGTTCCAAATGGCAATAGCAGTAAATAGCATATGTCGCCTGATTACTGTCAATATTCGAGTGGAAGAATCCACATCTTCAAGCACATTCATAACAGTAAGAAATGTCTTCCCCTTTAGATTACAATTCTGTCTACAACGAGCCTTCTTCTATGTCTGCCACGGGGTGTAATAAAATTCATTCCTATTCTCTAACCCTCAGACAGCTTTTAACTTACAGATTTTTTGAAGTCTAAAAAAGATGGAGCAGTGCTTTTCCTTATTTCTGGTATAGAAGTTCCTGATGATGATATCGTAGACGTATTCAGCCAAGTGTGTTGTCATTCAGGTGCACAGTCTCATAAATATTACGTAGCTCATGCTAACACCGCGTTTTATCTCCGTGGAATCGTCCCGATGCCCATTGCCCTCATCCGATTTACTCTGGGAACGAACTTCACTATCATGAGTACTTAGCGCCTGGTGGTTTGTTAATTTTTACTCCCATCGCCTTACATAGATCGACATCAGAAGCTGAATTAATGCCCGCGTGTTTATAACGAAGACTTGTAACTGTCATTGTTATCTACGTCCCTGGTGATTAAGATACACAGACGGAAAAAAATCCCACCGCCAAGAAGGCGTTGTGCGAGGTAAATGAAAGTTAGTAGGTGTGTTTCTACAGCCGAAAGGTGACGTCTGTTCATATTTCACACCAGTCGCATAAGGCTGGCGCTAGTAACGTCACCACGATGATGCAAATCAGGTTTGCTTTAAATACACGCTGTAATGGTCGAGAGCGTTGGTTACCATTCAGACTGAGCGTAGTGAGGTGATATTAGTCAAGAATGCCTTTAAGGCGACGAAGACGTCACTATCAATAGCTTACTGATTTCGAAAGAGGTTGTGTAATAGGGCTACGAGACGCTGGATGTTCCTTCCACGACATTGCAAAAAAACTTGACAGGACTGTAGCCACCGTACATGACAGCTGGTACCGGTTGTCACGGGAAGGTATGGTCCCAAGATAAACGGGCTCCTGACGCGGCCACGTGGGGAAAGACCGTCGTGTTCGGGATATAGCTGTGACACGTCGTACTGCATCTGCAGCAAGAATTCAAGAAGCAGTTGACGCCGCAGTGTCATAACAAACTCTTAAAAATCGGTAACTTTAAAGACAGCTCCGAGCCAGACGCCTTGTAGCTTGCATTCCACTTACCCAAAATCATCGTCGTCTGCAGTTTCAGTGGTGTCAAGCGAGAGCTCATTGAAGGGTGTGGTGGAGGTCTCTTGTATTTTTTGATGAAAGCCGGTTCTCCCTTGCTGCCAGTGATGGCCGTGTTTTGGTTAGGAGGAGGCCAGCTGAGTTACTGCATCCAACCGGTCTGTGACTTAGACGCAAAGGACCTGCACCTGGAGTTATGGTCTTGGGTGCGACTTCGTATGAAAGCAGGAGTACTTTCGTGGTTATCCCACGCACCCTGGCTGCAAATTTGTACGTCAGTCTGATGATAAGACCTGATGCGCTCACGCTCATGAACAGCATTTCAGGGGATGTTTTCCAACAGGATAACGCTCGCCCACAATCCGCTGTTTTAACCCAACTTGCTCTACAGGGAGTCCACATGTTGACTTGGCCTGATCTGTCTGTCTCCAATCGAGCACATGTGGTGCATCGTCGGATGACAACTCCAAAGCCATCCACAAACGTCATTAGCCGTCTCTCTATTGACCGACGAAGTGCAACAGACATGTAATTCCTTTCCACAAACTGACCTACGGTACCTACACGACACAATGCATGCACGTTTGCACGTCTGAGTTCATCATTCTGGCGGTTACAACGGTCAGTAATGTACCAGTATTTCATATTTGCAATTGCTTTTCTCGCGCCTACATTAGCCTCTGAACTTGCACCTTTAGTCACTCAATTAGGTCACCTATACAAATTTATTCCAGATATTTACTCTACATTAATTTTTTGTTGATGTTGGAATTTTTGCAGTCAGTATATACTGCGTTAATATAGCTCACAGTAGCTGAATACAAAACTATCAAATTAATTTGTAACAAGTTTCTTGGCTTAAAAATTCCGTTACACATTCAACCAAATTTTGTGTCCTTCGGTATAGTCAAACAACCACCCGCAAAACAAAAAATTGTACAATATTTCCGAATGGACTTCCGCGGTAGGTGCTTTGCCATGACGTTAATCAAAAACAACTATAAAATCATTCTGCAACTTCCATCGGTGTCTTCCAGATACCAGTAACTATTACTGTATGCTGTGGTAAAAAAGGGTTTGGGGTAATCCCTATTTATTATTCCAACTTATCGTTCCATCACTAACTCTTGTCTGTACCAGTAACGGAGTCTCACGAATATTAAATTTTGATCGTACATTTTTCCGTTATTATTTAATTGTCATATCGTTACCAATATTTCTCTGCTAATTACCATATGGCGTCGAAAGCTTCCTTGCCTACCTCGTTAACTCACCCTGATCAGATGTTCGTTGTGTCTCGACTCGAAGGTATATCTGTTGGTGATAAGGGAAATATTTTCAAAGGAAACAATTTCATCGTCATTTGATGGAATGGAATGTCGTGTGGCTAAGGTCTCCCGTCGGGTAGACCGTTCGCCTGGTGCAGGTCTTTCGATTTGACGCCACTTCGGCGACCTGGGCGTCGATGGGAATGAAATGATGATGATTAGGACAACACAACACCCAGTCCCTGAGCAGAGAAAATCTCCGACCCAGCCGGGAATCGAACCCGGGACCTTAGGAATGACATTCCGTCACGCAGACCACTCAGCCATACCATTATCAGATTGATACCGGTACGAGTAGCGACGTTGTGTATCAGTCAGCTACCGCTAGCAGAATGAGTGCTAACAGCACGTAAGAAGGACGGGTAAAATGTACCAGCATTTGGTAACGCAGTTCACTAGCGTTAGAGAGACGTTGGAAACCGCAGTAGTTTTCGTAGGCTCGAAGTATTTATATTTCTGTTCGAAATAATAATGATAATAATAATAACTATTATTACTATTAACAATTATTAGTAAACTGTCGTGTTCGCGCAGAACTAAAGGAATAATAATAATACTTAAAGTCATTGTTATCTGTATCCCACTAGATTACACTGAAGAGCTAAAGAAATTGGTACACCTGCCTAATATCATGAAGGGTCCCCACGAGTCCCCAGAGTGTCGCAACACGACGTGGCGTGACTCGACTAATGTCTGAAGTGGTGCTGAAGGGAACAGACACCATGAATCCTGCAGGACAATCCATAAATCCGTAAGATTACGAGGGGTGAAGATCTCTTCTGCACAGCACGTTGGAAAGCATCCCAGATATGCTGAATAATGTTCATGTCAGGGATGTTTGGTGACCAGTGGAAGTGTTTAAACTCAGAAGAATGTTTCTGGAGCTACTCTGTAGCGATTCTGGACGTGTAGGGTGTCGCATTGTCCTGCTGGAATTACCCAAGTACGTCGGAATGCACGATGGATGTGAATGAATACAGGTGATCAGACAGGATGCTTACGTACACGTCATCTGTCAGAGTCGTATCTAGACATGTGAGGAGTCCTATATCACACCAACTGCACACGCCCCACACCATTATAGAGCCCTCACCAGCTTGAACAGTCCCCTGCTGACATGCTGGGTCCATGGGTTCATGACGTTGTCACCATACCCGAATACGTCCATCTCCTCGGTACAATTTGAAACGAGACTCGTCCGACCAGGCAACATGTTTCCAGTCATCAACGGTCCAATTTCGGTGTTGACGGGCCCAGGCGAGGCGTAAAGCTTTGTGTCGTGCAGTTACCAAGGTTACAAGAGTGGGCCTTCGTCTCCGAAAGCCCATATCGATAATATTTCGTCGAATGGTTCGCATGCTGACACTTGTTGATGGCCCACCATTGAAATCTGCAAAAATTTGCGGAAGGGTGTATAACGCTACCGCGGAATGTAAACTGCCAAATATGACATGCAGTAAACGTACCCTCTGAGAGGAATTTTGAAAAGTTTGACTGTGCGTTAACTTAACTGGTAGAGGGTATCGAATGTGAACTTCGTATTGTGGTAATTTGTAGAAAGCAGGAAGACTATAATTTAGAAAATAGTGAAAGTAGTGAAAATTTACATAAATTTTACAAAAAATACCGTCACCAGCCTAATTGCGCATAATAAGGTGAAAAACTTATTGTCAATGGAGATATATGTACATTCTTTCAAAACGGACTTTCGTAAATTCTTTCTTAGTAAAGTGCAATGGACACACACACAACCACCAGCCGAACTGCACAGTGGGTAGCAGTCGTTATCAATTGCGCAGATAATCAGTTGCAGCAATGTAAATGAGATTTTCCCCTTATTAATAACAGTCATTACCTCAACCTTTAATTAATTTAGCATTAAATGTTCTCAAAGACCTCACGAGACTAAGTGGCACCAGACAAAAGTTCAAGCTGGACCAACACATACACATCACAATTGCAATAAAGTAACACTATACCATCACATTTCATATTCATTTCATTGTAGTAATGTTTCTTTTTTCAATAGCAAAAGCCGAATTGAAATTAACCTTTTCTTATTAGCAAAGATTAAAGTGGGCGCCCTTAAACTGTCTCTTCCTTCATAAGCAACTATGCACACATTTCAGCAACAATTTGCATCAAATAAATGCTGAATTACAACCCCACTTATGATTATTTAGCCCTCAATGCTTTATAACAGTTTACACTAGCAATATTCTTATTTAGCTTCGGAAATAAATTCAAGCTAAAGTAAAGTTTCAAAAAGGTTTAGCATTATGTGCCTTTTACATTACTTGAGAAGCAAGTGATTTTATTTATCAACATTTATACCCTTTAGCACTAAACTTTGGCACGATCACAGTAGTAGCAATTCAAAGCAAATTAAAACTTTTTAACAAGTTTAAAATAATGTGCCTCTCTCTTTATCTATGAAACAAATGACTTAACTAGCAACTTTTATATACTTTAAAACTGAAACTTAGGCGCATTTAAATAGAAAAAAATTTGCCTTTCTTCATAAACAGGATACTCGGTCTTTAGCAATTGTGGGATAGGACCCTGCTTGGTATCATGAAGAGGACAATTTCAAAGTTAAAACACAAATTTTACAACACTTGAATTATTGTTGCGAAAGCACACACAAGCACACTGGTTCATACTGCCATACATATCTTTTTTCCAAACCAGGTGAAACAGTGGCGCAATAGAGGTTGCAAGCACGTGGTGGCTGTCAGGTCTCCTTCTGGAGGTTTTAAGTTCTATTTTATTCTTCTTGGCGACATATTCGTCATCTTTACAGCCTTTCCAAATGTGGGAGCACCATTTTACAGCCGGAACCACCTCCGAAGCCATTCCATCATACATTTGGTTTCAGAATGCCTCACTTGGCACCTGCGGTGTTGACTATGCGACTACTGGCCAGTGACAGCCTAACGTGCCCTCTCTCTTGCCGCGCAAATTGACCGCCACTTCCACCTTTTCTCGCCCTTCCGTAGCTGAGAGGGCTCCCTACGTCTTTTCTATTTCACAATAAAATATCCCTAAGTATGAACCAGTTTTCTACATACAATTTTGTTTTCACAAACAGACATATTTTATAAAATTCCATTACTTAAACACACAGTTAAATATTTACAAAGTATACATCACAAATTTCCACTTCCCTCCAACAATTCAAAGATCTTAACTCATACAGAATAAACACTTCATACTAAAATTACACTGTACCAATTACTCACAATCGATAATTGTGTTACAGGTTGCACTTCTGTCACGGTGAACGATTCCCTTCACTCATCGTTTGTCCCTTCTTGCAGAACCTTTTCCCGGCCGCAGCGATGTCGGAGATTTGATGCTTTACCGGATTCCTGATATTCACGGTACACTCTTGAAATGTTCGTACGGGAAAATCCCCACTTCATCGCTACCTCAGGGATTCTGAGTCCCATCGCTCGTGCGCCTACTATAACACAACGTTCAAACTCATTTAAATCTTGATAACCCGCTATTGTAGCAGCAGCGGTCTTGGGCGCTGCACTCATGGACTGTGCGGCTGATCCCGGCGGAGGTTCGAGTCCTCCCGCGGGCATGGGTGTGTGTGTTTGTCCTTAGGGTAATTTAGGTTAAGTAGTGTGTAAGCTTAGGGACTGATGACCTTAGCAGTTAAGTCCCATAAGATTTCACACACATTTGAACTCCTTGAAGAGTCGACGATTCCTGTCGGACGAGAGTGTGCAGCAGGCAGTTACGTACATCTCCACGCAGCAGGACACGGCGTTTTACCGAACGGGTGTGAACCTGGTGCGTCGGCGGGACGATTTCCTCAATGCTCACGGCGTTTCTACCTGATTGGCATACAGACTCTGGACCTTACGACCGTCGATGGGAAATTTTCTGCTCGCTCCGTATATCATGGAGTTTGTGTAACCTTATTGATTACTTTTAAGCCATAATTGATGGCACTTTTTTTCTAATTTAACGGCCTGTTTGCGCTTTTGGAACAAAAAATATTCTCACAAAATCCCAATCTCGCTGTCTTGGAATCACTGTTTAGAACTCACACTGCAGAATGTGCTGTAGTTACGAATAGTCCTAAAGCCAGGATTCATGTGTCACTTTGTGGATTGCTCGTCCTGTATATGACAGAAAAACTCAGTTTATAGTTTGAAAATGTGTCCTTGATATTCTTAGATGTATCAAAGACTTCATGGTTACAACGACTGTCATTTTTTACTATTTGCCCCTACTCTGCCCCACACCACTCATTGGTTTCGTCTGCAGGCTTTATCCATTAATTTTGGCAAAAAGTAATTACATATATATGAAGACATGTGCGAAAGAACAAAAATGGTTCAAATGGCTCTGAGCACTATGGGACTCAACTGCTGAGGTCATTAGTCCCCTAGAACTTAGAACTAGTTAAACCTAACTAACCTAAGGACATCACAAACATCCATGCCCGAGGCAGGATTCGAACCTGCGACCGTAGTGGTCTTGCGGTTCCGGACTGCAGCGCCTTTAACCGCACGGTCACTTCGGCCGGCCCGAAAGAACAGATACCATCTTCATATACAGGGTGTTACAAAAAGATACGGCCAAAATTTCAGGAAACATTCCTCACAGACAAATAAAGAAAAGATGTTATGTGGACATGTGTCCGGAAACGCTTAATTTCCATGTTAGAGCTCATTTTAGTTTCGTCAATATGTACTGTACTTCCTCGATTCACCGCCAGTTGGCCCAATTGAAGGAAGGTAATGTTGACTTCGGTGCTTGTGTTGACATGCGACTCATTGCTGTACAGTACTAGCATCAAGCACATCAGTACGTAGCATCAACAGGTTAGTGTTCATCACGAACGTGGTTTTGCAGTCAGTGCAATGTTTACAAATGCGGAGTTGGCAGATGCCCATTTGATGTATGGATTAGCACGGGGCAATAGCCGTGGCGCGGTACGTTTGTATCGAGACAGATTTCCAGAACGAAGGTGTCCCGACAGGAAGACTTTCGAAGCAATTGATCGGCGTCTTAGGGGGCACGGAACATTCCAGCCTATGACTCGCAACTGGGGAAGACCTAGAACGACGAGGACACGTGCAATGGACAAGGCAATTCTTCGTGCAGCTGACGATAACCCTAATGTCAGCGTCAGAGAAGTTGCTGCTGTACAAGGTAACGTTGACCACGTCACTGTATGGAGAGTGCGACGGGAGAACCAGTTGTTTCTGTACCATGTACAGCGTGTGCAGGCACTATCAGCAGCTGATTGGCCTCCACGGGTACACTTCTGCGAATGGTTCATCCAACAATGTGTCAATCCTCATTTCAGTGCAAATGTTCTCTTTACGAATGAGGCTTCATTCCAACGTGATCAAATTGTAAATTTTCACAATCAACATGTGTGGGCTGACGAGAATCCGCACGCAATTGTGCAATCACGCCATCAACACAGATTTTCTGTGAACGTTTTGGCAGGCATTGTTGGTGATGTCTTGATTGGGCCCCATGTTCTTCCACCTACGCTCAATGGAGCACGTTATCATAATTTCATACGGGATACTCTACCTGTGCTGCTAGAACATGTGCCTTTACAAGTACGACACAATGTGTGGTTCATGCACGATGGAGCTCCTGCACATTTCAGTCGAAGTGTTCGTACGCTTCTCAACAACAGATTCGGTGACCGATGGATTGGTAAAGGCGGACCAATTCCATGGCCTCCACGCTCTCCTGACCTCAACCCTCTTGACTTTCATTTATGGGGGCATTTGAAAGCTCTTGTCTACGCAACCCCGGTACCAAATGTAGAGACTCTTTGTGCTCGTATTGTGGACGGCTGTGATACAATACGCCATTCTCCAGGGCTGCATCAGCGATTCCACGCGACGGAGGGTGGATGCATGTATCATCGCTAACGGAGGACATTTTGAACATTTCCTGTAACAAAGTGTTTGAAGTCACGCTGGTACGTTCTGTTGCTGTGTGTTTCCATTCCATGATTAATTTGATTTGAAGAGAAGTAATAAAATGAGCTCTAACATGGACAGTAAGCGTTTCCGGACACATGTCCACATAACATATTTTCTTTCTTTGTGTGTGAGGAATGTTTCCTGAAAGTTTGGCCGTACCTTTTTGTAACACCCTGTATATACAGTTAAGGCTCACCGGCCATTTGACCATCTTCTTCTGTGCAAATGTACAAAGAGTGCCCGAACTCTTACGGGAATCGGCAGTAAAGCCGCGAGTAATGAGTATAATGGGCAGAGGCACTATGAATATAGTGCGGGACAATAAGCTGCGAATGTGGGTCTCACGGGAGGCGTGCCAGAGATAAGTCCCTACTGTTCTCTGTGTCCTCGGTGGTTCAGATGAATAGAGCGTCTGCCATGTAAGCAGGAGATCCCGGTTTCGTTTCCCGGTCAGGCCACACATTTTCAACTGTCCCCGTTGACTTATATCAACGACTGTATGCAACTAGGGGTATTCATTTCATTGAAATTTCAAAAAATACTTATTTCGTTTCTAGTTCCTTCTTGGTCTACTTCGTTTTTCCTGGTGTTATACCATAAAACTGCGCTCTCTCAGTCTACAAGATTATTGTACCCAAGTACCTGCTGTTGAGGGGCGTGTAGGATAACTGCACTAGCGTTACTTAGCTCCGAGGTCCTTTCATACGAACTAATTAAAAACACATCGTCTTTGTCGTTATTATTGGAAATGTAATGATTTATGATATTGACTCTAGAGTTTACTATCGTTACGAAAATGTGACAACTGCCAGTAACGAGTGTGCACGGTCATTTATGTAAGTCGTATTCGTCCTCCTAATCAGCAATCTCTCTGTTCTGTCATCTTTCGTTTGCTGATTTTTTTTACTCCACTTTTTTCATTCTTTACGTTAGTGACGTCTGCCTAAACATGGTATTCCAGATTTCTTGAGTTCTGATTTTACGATTTCTCCCGAAGCAAGTGAGCCACTTCCACCGTGGTTTTGGCACAGTTCCATGGAAGTTAGTTCCGTTTTAGTCTCCTATGGACATCCACGTTCATCGGACTGTGTCTCAATTAAACGACCACAAAATTGTAGGAATCGAAGTCATATTCGAAATTCCATTCAATACAACACAAATTCTCCTAAAAATAAATGTTCAGTGTCCAGAGGGAATAGTCTCTTTTTTTTCGAAACAAAGAAATACTGGCATCAGGGTCACATTCAGATCTATCAAAGCTAGCAGCTCAATATCACAGACGGCGAGGATCTACATGATTTCGGTTCTATCCAGGCTGATCATCTAATCGTCTTTGATTCTGTTCTCTGGCAAATAAATATCAACTTGATCAAAACAAAAAAGTAATCTGATTCCAAAGAGAAACTTAAGAAGCGTACTGCGGCAGACTGCATTGCCCATAGTAAGAGATTAACACTAAGATTTCATATCATTTGAATTATTCGCCAACGGAAATATTGAATATGTTACAAGCGTTTACGAAAACTGTCCGGGAGTGCGCGTGGTACGTATGTACTGTGAATTATCATGAAGGTTTTAGGTTAGGTTAGTGTGTTTAACGTCCCGTCGACAACGAGGTCATTAGAGACGGAGCGCAAGCTCGGGTTAGGGAAGGATTGGGAAAGAAATCGGCCGTGCCCTTTCAAAGGAACCATCCCGGCATTTGCCTGAAACGATTTAGGGAAATCACGGAAAACCTAAGTCAGGATGGCTGGAGACGGGATTGAACCGTCGTCCTCCCGAATGCGAGTGCAGTGTGCTACCACTGCGCCACCTCGCTCGGTTATCATGAAGACCTCCGCCTCATGCAGATCTGAGAATAGATAAATAGCTTCCTTACGAGTGGATTAACCCACTCGGATAAACATATATTAAAGAACTGAAAATCTATGTTGTTGACTACGATGTTCGTTTCAGTATTCTGAAGTTGTGGACCACATTAGAGAGAAGATGGCAGGACAAGAACGTACTCTACGAAAAAGAAAAGCATAATTGCACTAAAATTATTAGTCGGGCTGTGTTTTCATTCTATACTTCAAGAGTTCTCTCTTGTGATTCAAGATAATCTAGAATACTTCCTATAGTAAACGTAAACAAGCGTATAATGTGACTTAGAACTACGAGAATAGCTACTAATCTTAGCTTTGGGCAATATATTTCTGGTTTATTTTATTCCTGATCTGTTTTGCTAACAAGTAGTCTTTGATGATATTATTAGAGACCGAGAGTCACTATGCAAACTCTTAAGATTCGCTGCGTTCCGTTATTAGCGATCCTGGCTGCAGGCTAAACTGACATGTTTCCGTAACATGAGTTGCGTGTTCTCCTTTTGATTCGCAGTACTGCTTCTGGCAGCATCCTCCGACTGCGTGTACAGAGAAAGGGGGCCGTGTTCTCTCGTCGGAGACTTAGCTGACGTCCTCTAGTATAATGAAGTGGCCTGGTGTATGCGGTACTCCATAACGGAACCCGTAATGCACGACTTCTACTCGCTACGACACAGTACAATTACTATTCTTCCTCACTTATAGACTTCGCTTGCACAATGGATGCAAATATGTGCTTGTGTTCTCGATTAGAAAATCGCTGTTTACGAAGCAGTAGGTTTTCGACGCAAGAAATCAAATGCTGTACAGCTGTTCATTAAGCATGGACGAACCAATTGAACTGAAACATTACATACAATTAATGATTTCTTATCGAGCTTTAGTACACCCCAATGCCAGCGGAAGCAAAATAAATAAAATTCAGCCATTGTAACAACGAGAAATAAGGGACATATTCCTGTAAATCATAAACTACATCTCAAAACTATTGTGTGACAGACCGGTATTCAGACACACAGCCCGTCATCAGTGGCATATACTGTGCAGCTCTACTTCGTACGACGTGTGTCTATCAAGTACGAAATTTTTATAATGGTTATAAATAGAGAAACGTAAATAATTCGTTTGTAACGTTGAAGAAGAACCATGTCCATTAAATTCCTCGAATAAGAGGTAAATCGATACAGTTAATCATTTACCAAACATTTTCTAAAAATTTGTTTTGGTGAAAGAAATTCACCATTTCACCGGCTACAAATGTCGACACATCTACATCCAACACAATTTTTTAATTTCCATCTTATATATACGGAAGTTCATGCATGCACAAGCTAAAATATAGGCACAAAATAATAGTAATAGTAAAATATATCCGCACGGAAGTATGCTCACACTTCGATGTATGAGTCTCGTAAGTAGATTGCTTGTTACGAGTCGTTGTCCTCGGTGCTGAGTCTCATGACCCCATAAACCAAGAGTCTCCATCATGGACAGTTACCAGCTTCTCGTAGAGCCTGGTGAAACAGTAGACCGGAGATAGTGATTTGATCTAGCCACCTGCTCGGTGCTTTTGCCCTCGATCTTCCCTCTCCATGGTTATTCTCTCTAGATTTTCTGCCTCTCCTCTCGGAATATCGCCAAAGAGCTGGAGAATTTTTTGGTTCAAACGGGAAGAAAAGCGCCTGGTGATACTGAGTTGTTCTATGTTCGACGCATTTGTTTTTCTTTCGGTCCATTTTATGCGCAGCACCTTGCACCAGCACCAAAGCTCAAATGCCTCAATAAGCTGATTGCCTTTGGTATTAAGGTTCCATGTTTTGCAGCCATAAAAGAACAATGCTTCGACAAGCCAGCCACACCTTTGTACTGTTCGTTATCGCCTTCCAAATCTTGGTGACCTGCTTCATAGCCATGCGCTCTAGTGAGATCCATCTTCTTATCTCATCTTCACAGCTTTCCGTGTTGCAGATGGTTGACTTAAGACACAATGAACGACTTGCAATTCCTTTAATCGACGTGTGAGTTGGACTTGTTCTCCTCGATCAAGGACTATTATCATTTGATAAATCATTACATCGTTTATACTTCAGAAAGCTCTAATGGAGGCAGGTAGTGCAACCTTTAAGAGGAGGAGGAGGAGGAGATTACTGTTCAACGTCCCGTCGACAACGAGGTCATTAGAGACAGTGCACAAGCTCGGACTAGGGGAGGTTGGGGAAGGAAATCGGTCGTTCCCTTTCAAAGGAACCATCCCGGCATTTGCCTGAAGAGATTTAGGGAAATCGCGGGAAATCTAAATCAGTATGCTAGAAGGGGGTTTGAATCGGCGTCCTCCCGTATGCGAGTCCAGTGAGCTAACCACTGCGTCACCTCGCTCGGTGCAACCTTTAACTGATTTATGTTGAAGTAAAAGATTGTTTACTGTCCAAAGTATTTAGTGTATGCCATTTGTTTTGGGAATAACCATTTCACATGAGCACTTTTTTCCTTTTATGTATTTATCTTCCGCTCTTTGCGACTAATTTCAGAGTCGCTGCCACATTCTCAAGCAATTAGTTCTCACATCAGCCAAGCTGTCAGGTAGAAACCCAGCATCGTCAGTGGTCTCATGCTGTTATTACATTGTTTGAATCGGTTTCTTTTTCACTATCATGAGCGCATACTGTGGCGTCTAAAACCATTTTCGATTTTTCCTCATTCATATTACGGATCTTCGCTGCATTTTACTCATTTTCACTCCGTCAATCCACGTTTACCTTGTCACGTCAGGCTATATACGAGCACAGAATCTCTCTTTCCCTTTTTCGAACACGCTACATTGCGTTTTCAATTTTTCCCTGGTATGTTGACATTTCCTGAATGTAATCAGTACATCAGGTTGTAATACTTTATTTAGCGCTTCAGTAGGCTATTTCGTTGCCTATGACACCCGCATATCTTTTGAAGTACACAAAGCTTTGCGGTATGAATCAAACTCAGTACGTCATTACACAGCCAGGAGTAACGGCATTCCGACTTGGTATTTCTGTGCGCTACAAAGTAGTTTTGGAATATGTTCTTGGAAACCGTTCATTATGGCAAAGGTAATGCATTCTCTAATTGATAATACTTCAGCTTCCAATTGCTCGCTTCCTTATGTAGAGCTACAGTATCTGAAGTACAGTAGCTCTCTTTAAGTGTGGATAATTGTAAAAAAAATTCTGTAACATGGAGTATTGTACTGTATGTTAACTAGGGACCTAGAAACGACGGAGAGGCTCCGTTCCCGCCGCAACCGCAGTGGTCCACAACCCCACGACGACTACCGCAGTCCACTTCACCCCTCCGCCTCCCCACACCGAACCCAGGGTTATTGTGCGGTTCGGCCCCCGGTGGACCCCCTCCCCTCCAGGGAACGTCTCACACCAGACGAGTGTAACCCCTATGTTTGCGAGGTAGAGTAATGGTGGTGTACCGTACGTGGAGAACTTGTTTCGAAGCAATCACCGACATAGTGTAGCTGAGGCGGAATAAGGGGAACCAGTCCGCATTCGCCGAGGCAGATGGAAAACCGCCTAAAAACCATCCACAAACTGGCCAGCTCACCGGACCTCGGCACAAGTCTACCGGGCGGATTCGTGCCGGGGACCAGGCGCTCCTTCTCACTCCGGAAAGCCGTGCGTTAGACCGCTCGGCTAACCAACATGGAGTAAAGTACCTGATAGTATCCGATTACAAGATTCGTGGTGAATGTCTGGAGGAGGACGCACCATACAAGTACACTATGTGAGCAAAGGTATGTAAATGCCATATCGGCCACTAGATGTCAAGAGAAGGGGACCCGCCGGTCTAAAAGAAGACGGTGAGTATTTTTTGTCGGTAGAGAACCAGAAACAGCAGAATGAGTCCGTCAGGACAGCTCAGTGAGGTCGAATGTGGTCGTTGGATTTCACTTGTCTAACCTATCCATTAGAGACACTACAACCCTTCTAATGTTGGCCAGGTTGACTGTTGATTATGCGACCCGTGAGATCACCGAAGTTAAGCTCTGTCGAGGGTGGCCGGCACTTGGATGGGTGACCATCCAGTCGCCATGCGCTGTTGCCATTTCTCGGGGTGCACTCAGCCTCGTGATGCCAATTGAGGAGCTACTCGACTGAATAGTAGCGACTCCGGTCAAAGAACGACCGAGAGAGTGATGTGCTGACCACATGCCCCTCCTATCCGCATCCTCAACTGAGGATGACACGGCGGTCGGATGGTCCCGATGGGCCACTTGTGGCCTTAAGACAGAGTGCTTAAGACGGATGTGAGTACGCGAGGGAACAACCACCGATAAACCAAGTCCAGCAGACCTCATGTACTTACGGACAGGGACCGTCGAGCATTACGGAGGGTGGTTGTAAAAAAATCTGGGGGAGGAATCACTTGTGAGTTCCAAAGCGCTACCAGCGGTTCAGCTAGCACACTGACTGAGCGTATGGAGTTGAGGCAGGATTGTCGAGCAGCTCCTCATAAGCTACACGTGTCTGCGGTCAGTGCTAAGCGGTACATGAGGTGGTGTAAAGACGAACGCCACTGGAGATTGGACGACTGCAAAGGAGTGATTCGGAATGATGAATCACGTTATACAATACGATGGAAGGGTTTGAGTTTGGGGCATGCCTGGGGAGGTTTACCTGCCATCATGTGTAGTGGCAATGGGGAAGACGGAGGAGGTAGTGTTACGGTATTTGGCTGTATTTCGTGGTTAGTATATTGTTTTCGTATTGCACAGAAGAAAATTTTAATTGCGGCAATATATATTGATCAGCCAAAACATTATGACCACTGGCCACTGGAAGGCTGGATGCCTCCTGGTGCGTTGCGAGCACGTGACGCACTAAGAGAAGTATGTAAGCCGAACAGATACGCACTGCAAATGGAGAAATCCACGGAGGTAAGCAACTTTGCCAAAGGGCAGATTATTATTACGTAGAGGCTACGAACGAGTATCTCGAAAACGGCGAAGCTGATCGAACGTTCGCGTGCTACTGTCGTGAGCACCTACGGAAAGTGGTAGAAAGGCAATGAAACCACCATGGAGGCTAAGAGTTTGGACGTCATGACTCTTCACAGAATGTGCGGTTTGTAGGCTTGTCTGCTCTGTAAATTAGGATACACAGCGATCTTTGGCACCACTGGCGAAGGAGCACAATGCCGGTGGACACCCATGTGTTTCAGAGAACACCATTCAGAGCACAGTGTTGAACAAGTGGCTCCGCAGCAGTCCCCCACGGCCTGTTCACGTTTTGGGCCAACGATATCGTCAATTACGAATATAGTGGGCTCAGGGTCATTAATATTGGACCGTGTTATCACTGGAAACGTGTCGGCTCGTCGAATGAACCACATTTTTGCTACACCAGGTCGCTGATCGTCTTCACAAACGCCGTCATCCAGGCGAACTCCCGCTCGAAACGTCACTGCGCCACGGATGCAGGCTGGTGGGAGTAGTTTATGCTGTGACAGACATTTTAAAGCGCTTGCATGGGGACCTGTGGTAACCGAGGACATGATAGTAACCGATGACACCATGTCAGACAATCTCCAGCGCTTACATGGGACCTGTGGTAGTAACCGAAGACACCATGCCAGCTGCGAACCACCCGTATCCCTTCATGCTTGATGTCTTCCCTGACGACTATATCATCTTTCAGTAGTACAACTGTTCGTATCTCGAAGCGAGAATGGTCGTACAGTGGTCCGAGGAGCGAGGTAGTGAAATCACGTTAATGTCTTTGCCACCAACTTCTCTTGATGTGAATCCGATGGTTCCCGTTTGGGTTGCTATCGAGCTCCTTCACCGCGTACACAAATCAGCGGTCATTATTTACGGGAATTATATAACTTGTGCATAAACATCTGGTGACGCAAAGCTCCATAAATCGACCAAAGATCTCTAGAATGAACGATGCATTGCGCTAAAAAGATGGCTCAACAAGGTATTAAGCAGGGGGTCTTTATGTTTTGGCTCGTCAGTGTATGAACACTTTTATAGCAATTTGTACTGCGTGTAGAAGAGAAACAGTCTGGAGATGATGATGGGTTTTGTCATCATGATAGTGCAACCTGTTATAAAAAACGTCTGTGAAGCATTCGCTTATGCATAGTAACATTCCTAAAATTGACTGCCCTTTCCAGAAACGGACAACCTTTAGGATGGGTTAGAACGTCGGCTTCGCTTCAGACACCAGCGCCCAGCATCACTATCTCCTCTGGTTTTGGATCTTAAGAGAGAATGAGCTGCCATCCCTTCACAGACATTCACACATCTCAATAAATGTATTCCCAGAAGAGTTCAAACTTTCATGCTGACGAAGAGCCACATTAAGGTCCACTAGTACGTGTCGGCTACTTCTGATCAGTTAGCATATCTTCCTGTAGCGTATTTAAGTAGCCAGTGAAAAGCAGGAGTATTGGATATGTCCGCATAGATTTGAACGTAATTTTCTCAGTTATATTCTGTAACGGATATTATCTTCTGGTTGTACTCTGCAAGAGCTAAATACACTACTGGCCATTAAAATTGCTACACAAAGAAGAAATGCAGATGATAAACGGATATTCACTGGACAAATACATTATACTACAACTGACATGTGATTACATTTTCACGCAATTTGGGTGCATATATCATGAAAAATCAGTACCCAGAACAACCACCTCTGGCCGTAATAACGGCCTTGATACGCCTGGGCATTGAGTCAAACAGAGCTTCGATGGCGTGTACAGGTACAGCTGCCCATGCAGCTTCAACACGATACCACACTTCATCAAGAGTAGTGACTGGCGTATTGTGACGAGCCAGTTGCTCGGCCACCATTGACCAGACGTTTTCAATTGGTGAGAGATCTGGAGAATGTGCTGGCCAGGGCAGCAGTCGAACATGTTCTGTATCCAGAAAGGCCCGTACAAGACCTGCAACATGCGGTAGTGCATTATCCTGCTGAAATGTAAGGTTTCGCAGGGATCGAATAAAGAGTAGAGCCACGGGTCGTAACACATTTAAAATGTAACGTCCACTGTTCAAAGTGCCGTCAATGCGAACAAGAGGTGAGTGAGACGTGTAACCAATGGCACCCCATACCATCACGCCGGGTGATACGCCAGTATGGCGATGACGAATACACACTTCCAATGTGCGTTCACCGCGATGTCGCCAAACACGGATGCGACCATCATGATGCTCTACACAGAACCTGGATTCATCCGAAAAAATGACGTTTTGCCATTCGTGCACCCAGGTTCGTCGTTGAGTACACCATCGCAGGCACTCCTGTCTGTCATGTAGCGTCAAGGGTAACCGCAGCCACGGTCTCAGAGCTGATAGTCCATGCTGCTGCAAACGTCGTCGAACTGTTCGTGCAGATGGTTGTTGTTTTGCAAACGTCCCCATCTGTTGCCTCAGGGATCGAGACGTGGCTGCACGATTCGTTACAGCCATGCGGATAAGATGCCTCTCATCTCGACTGCTAGTGATACGAAGCCTTTGGGATCCAGCACGGCGTTCCGTATTACCCTCCTGAACCCACCGATTCCATATTGTGGTAACAGTTATTGGATCTCGACCAACGCGAGCAGCAATGTCGCGATACAATAAACCGCAATAGCGATAGGCTACAATCGGGGTTTGATAAAAGTCGGAAACGTGATGGTACGCCTTCCTCCTTACACAAGGCATCACAACAACGTTTCACCAGGCAACGCCGGTCAACTGCTGTTTGTGTATGAGAAATCGGTTGGAAACTTTCCTCATGTCAGCGCGTTGTAGGTGTCGCCTCCGGCGCCAACCTTGTGCGAATGCTCTGAAAAGCTAATCATTTGCATATCACAGCGTCTTCGTCCTGTCGGTTAAATTTCACGTCTGTAGCACGTCATCTTTATGGCGTAGCAATTTTAATGACCAGTAGTGTAGGTGTTGTTTGCAAAGTAGTGGTTCTAACAAACTCAATCCAGTGGTCACAGGAAACTCCAAGTGACTATAATGGTTACGCTGGTAACGAACACAAGTTGGTTGAAAACACCTATTTCTTTCTGTCCATTCCTCCATGTCCTTGAACTTTTCTGGTAGACGGTACAGGAAATATTATCCTGAACAGGAATTTACAGAACAAACGCTGTCTGCTGGAAGACTGCGCGATATATCAGGGTACCCCAAGTGACAGCCAGGAGCCCATATTTCGCAGGACCAGTTTTTTTGTGCTGCAAGCGAGGCTGTTCCTTTTAGCGGGACCGGTTAGAGCGCGCGTCAGAATTGCGAGAACACACTGGCAGCTGTCATATGTTTACAGACTCCGCGCCGCGCTGGCCCGCGCCTGACTTAGAAACTGCGGCGACTCGCTACCAACCGTGGCCGTTTCTTAACAGCCTCGTCGAAGCAGCGATTTGAACCACGGCCAAAAATGTCGCCGCGAAGTGCTCGGGATCATGAAGTGCCAAACAATAAAGAGCAAAACAAGTTGGGCGCGCTACGGCTTTTATCGTCACTGCGCTAGTTTCTGCCGTCTCCTACATTTGTACTTGGCGTTCGCCCAATTCGGGCGTAAACTTTTCTATCTTTCAAATCATCTCACGCTTTACGTCTCGTTACTATCACGTGATTCCTGCGAAGCCAGCTCCTGACAATATTTTATAGTGAAAAGTGACCGGATGCAAATGTGCTTTTAAGCTATTTTCCGTAAACATTTATTTATTCATCATTATTTACGTGTAACCTACTATCTACAGGATGAGAGATGTCTGTTATCACGATTTCAGTTTTGAAATGTAACATTCAATCCACGTTCGGAAGGAGCCTCTCCTTCTATTCATTCTTTCTTCGTTTACTTTGTTTTTTACATGTACACAATCCGATGGCAACTGCAGTAGTGTAAGTACTGCCAATATTAACTTTATTTGTTCACGGTTAGTATTATTTACGCACAGAGACTGTTGAGACACTCAGATCATTTTAATTCTAATTGTCATATTAAGACTGTTGTTTCTTAGATAACTATGACGTAAAATGGTGCTGTATGCGTGAAACCCTAACCTAATACAAAAGAGAGACAGATGGCGCTAATCAGATCAGATTAAATAAATAAATGACAATAAAATATTTGGGGAAATCTCTTTTGTCTACAATTTTCCAAATCATGCTCTAAAAATCTCTGCAATAATCTAGAAATACAATAAGAGTGCTACATTTCCGTCATCTTAATTCTCATTGATCTCTTTCTTAAAGAAAACGGTCCAGCAAAATTTTCCCAACGACATTTTCGATGATTGCATGGAAGCTACTGTGAGTAATGTAGTATAAAATTTGCATCCGAAGTTGAGATCAGTTCTTTACTCTTTATTGAAACTGGTTCTGTCTCCAAAAAGACTGAGTCATGGAAACGAAGACCGCTGATTGCATATCATCCTTTGTTTCACGCATCTTCTCAGAATTCTTAGCAGTCTCCCCTTTGCGTTTTTACATGCGTGCCAAAGAAAGTTATAATAGATTAATTCCAGATCTCAGAGTTACTTTTCTTTTACTTTGACTTTTATTGAGCGCAACAAAAAATTCTCTGTTGCTGTTGTGGTCTTCGATTCGAGGAATGATTTGATGCAGCTTTCCACACTAATCTACACTATTCTAGCATTTTCTCTATGCATATACACTATGTGATCAAAAGTATCCGGGCAACCCCCAGAAAGACACGTTTTTCATATTAGGTGCATTGTGCCTGATACTCCACATCAGCTACCTCAGTAGTCATTAGACATCGTGAGAGAACAGAATGGAGCGCTCCGCAGAACTCACGAACTTCGAACGTAGTCAGGTGACTGGGTGTCACTTGTGCCATACGTCTGTACATGAGATTTCCGCACTCCTAACCATCGCTAGGTCCACTGTTCCCGATGTGATAGTGAAGTGGAAACGTGAAACGACACGTACAGCACAAAAGCGTACAGTACGACCTCGTCTGTTGACGGACAGAGATCGTCGACAATCTATCCACACCATCACACAGGAATTCCAAACACCATCAGGATCCACTGCAAGTTCTATGACAGTTAGGCAGGAGGTGAGAAAACTTGAATTTCATGGACGAGCGGCTGCTCATAAGCCACACATCATGCCGGTAAATGCAAAACGACGTCTCGCTTAGTGTAAGGAGCGTGAACATTGGACTATTGAACAGTGGAAAAACGTTGTGTGGAGTGACGAATCACAGTACACAATGTGACGATCCGATGGCAGGGTGTGGTTATGGCGAATGCCCGGTAAATGTCATCTGCCAGAGTGTGTAGTGCCAATAGTAAAATTTGGAGGCGGTGGCATTATGGAGTGGTCGTGTTTTCCATGGAGGGGGATTGCACGCCTTATTGTTTTGCGTGGCACTATGACAGAACAGGCCTACACTGATGTTTTAAGCACCTTCTTTAGTCCCACTGTTGGAGAGCAGTTCGGGGACGTCGATTGCATCTTTCAACAAGATCGAGCACCTGTTCATAATGCACGTCCTGTGGCGGAGTGGTTACACGACAATAACATCCCTGCAATGGACTGACCTACACAGAGCCCTGACATGAATTCTCTAGAACACTTTTGGGATGTTCTGTATCGCCGACGTTGTGCCAGGTCTCACCGACCGACATCGATACCTCTCCTCAGCGCAGCACTCCGTTAAGAATGCGCTGCCATTCCGTAAGAAACTTTCCAGCACGTGATTGAACGTATGACTGCGAGAGTGGAAGCTATCATCAAGACTAAGGGTGGTCCAACACCATATTGAATGCCAGCATTACCGATGGAGGGCGCCACGAACTTGTAATTAATTTTCAGCTAGGTGTCCGGATACTTTTGATCACATAGTGTAACTACTGCAAAGTACATGCATTTGAACCTACTTGCCCTACTGAATTCTTGCTCTCGTTCTACATTTTTACCACCACCCCCCCCATTTCCCTCCATTAACAGAATGACAGTTTCTAGATTCTTCAGAACGTGTGCTATCAACCTATCCCTTTACTTACTCAATTTGTACCACAAATTTATTTTCTCCCTAATTTGATCAGTATTCTCATACTGATTCTAACTCTTTTAAACTCTGCTAAAAATCATGTTGTTGTAGTCATGGAAAATACCAGTATCTGTCCATCACGAACAGTCGTTGCTAAAGGGTGAAAACAGGCTAAAGAAGTCTATTTTTCATGTAATTTCCCCTTTTTCAAGGGCTACAAACTGGTAGACGCATATTACGTAGACGCCGGCAACAGATCAGCTACTTTCTATGTGTATTGTACATTATGAATAAATACTTGTTAAGTTTTTAATTCATTATTGGTACCATGCTCTCCTTCCTCTTTTATTATTTCATAGAACCGGCGCACAAATCCGTAGTCTTTTAAAGCAAATGAAGCATTGTGCTTCATTGTTACGTCGCTTCATAAAAGTATTCCCGAACTGCGGTTGGTACTATTCTGTAATACAACGTATGTCCGGTGAGGACAGCGAGAAACTGTCGTGTAGACCAGGTGGGCCCAAGTCTCGTACTCTGCACGTACCAGCGTTCCTTAAACCACGATCCACGGCAACAGGGAGACATTAATGTCTCTGCAATACTACAGCAATTCTTTTCCCACGTGTTTGTTGCTTGTTTCTCTCGGCACTGTTATAGCTTTTCCCATTTTCTATAACAACACAATATTTCAAACTAACGCATATTTTACGTATAAAATTCACTTCCTTTTTAAGAATGATTTATTTACAAATGAAAATTTATAGCACTGTTTCTATGGCTAACTGATATTTCGATTTTTTACTCTGTTATTACGAAGGTGAGTCAAATGAAAACCTTAAATTTGTAATAACAAATCGAATTTTCGCGCCGTTATCGTGTAAGTTGGTATGCGTGGTACAAACAGCATGCAGAATGGCCTGTATGACGCAGCATAGTGCAGATACACACATACCGACGCAGTATCAGTATAAAGATGGCCGCCCCACTTGCGACTTGCACCAAGGAAGAACAGCGGTCTGTTAGTCGGTTTTTGCGCAGTGAAGGTGTGAAACCTATTGAAATTCATCGACGAATGAAGTTTCAGTACGATGATGCATGTTTGTCACTTCAGCAAGTCTACGAATGGAGTAAGAAGTTTGCAAATGGTGTGACTTCAGTGGAAGATGCTCCTCGTCCAGGTCAGGCACAACGAGTTGAGACTCCACAGAACATTGCAGCAGTTGAAGCCATAGCGAAGGAAAACCGCCGAGTGGCATTGAATGACTTTGCAGCATGCTTACAGATTAGTCATGGGTCAGCACACCAGATTGTGCATGATGTGCTCCAGTTTCACAAAGTATCTGCAAGATGGGTGCCACGGCAGCTGACTCCTGAAATGAGAGAACGACGTGTTGATGCTTGTGAAGAACTTCTTCGGCGCTTTGAAGGAGAAGGTGATGGCTTTCTTGCAAGAATCGTTACTGGGGACGAAACCTGGGTTCATTTTCACCAACCGGAAACAAAGAGAGAGAGAAAGGAATGGCTCCATTCCTCATCACCAAAACCAAATAAGTTTCGAACAGAACCGTCAGGAGGGAAGGTTACGCTGACTCTCTTTTGGGACGAAAAAGGCGCCATTTTCAAGCATTACATGCCTAGAGGGACCACTGTCACCAGTGCATCATACACACATCTCCTAAAAAATCTTCTGCGGCCTGCAATGAAATCAAAGCGTCGTGGATTGCTGTCAGCAGGTGTCCTTTTGCAACATGACAATGCAAGGCCCCACACTGCCCGTACAACAGTTGCAACAGTCACAGACCTGCATTTTGAGTGTCTTCCTCATTCACCATACTCACCAGATCTTGCCCCAAGTGATTTCCATATGTTTGGACCACTCAAAGGCGCAATGGGAGGAAAGAAATTCCGTTGTCATGAAGAGGTACGCCACGCGGTGCATGAGTGGTTGCGCGGACTACCAAAATAATTTTTTTCTAAAGGAATTTATGCACTTGCATTGAGCGTGGGGGAGATTATGTTGAAAAGTGATACAGCTTTGTACCATTTCTGCACAATAAATAATATTTAAAAAATATTTAAGGTTTTCATTTGACTCATCCTCGTAGTAAAAAATAAAAAAACACCTCTTATAACCGAGACAAATAAATATCGAGAAATATCGGTTATTCGGAACTAAAATACCGGTCCCGCTTTCAACCGTTCGGTTTTTCCCAGTTGCATCGTACTGAGGACAGTGCACATGTACCGTTCGTTGTCTATTGCAACAGCGCAACCTGCCAGTGGGCTAGCACCTGCATTTATGATCAAACATGCATTTCTCGCGGGGTTTTCATGTTTCTGTCCAACCCCTGCGCGCGCAGCACGTATCGTTCCACACTTCACTGCCCCTCTTGCTGTTCTCGCCTGCCTCTCCCGACAGAGATGTGCGCCGTGCCTGTGGAACTGCCGCGGTGCGTGAGCGCCAGCCAAGGCCTCGCGTGCCGGAATGTTTTTTATGAAACTGCCGGCTGGCACACGGAACAGGCTCGCCGCTGATGGCGGCTTAGCGGCCGCTGATCCGCTGATCTCTGCGACTGATGGGGCGCGCCACCTGCGCTGCGCCCTCCTCCGCAGCCCTGCTGCTCCAGCACATTGTCTCCCCGCGGAATACCGCCCGCCTCGTATTCCAGTAACGTCAGATGATATGCTTAGGCGTTACTGGTTTCCATTTCTTTCTAGCACGCCGTCGTGAGATATTACGGGAAACACGCAAACGTGGATTTCGTAATATGTATGATATATTTGAGCTTCCCTTTGTTATTATACGAGATACCGCTACATTGGCGGTCTCGACGTCCCTTGCGATAACTGTAGGTTTACAGTGCGTGGCTTTATGTCTACAGTGTGAACTCTAACTCCGTAGAAAAAAAATCGAAGCTTGTTCGGGGACTTTTTGTTTCATCTTTTTGTTATAGAGCACCCTGATCTCTGGAACACAACAGTGCAAACGTCAACTTCATGTCCTGTCTGTCTTGTCTGGAAACGAACTAGTTCTATTCATTTATGGCACTTACTGTTCTGTCGACAACAACTATACTGAAACTTCCTGCCAGATTATAACTGCGTGCCGGTCCGAGATTCGAACCTCGGACTTTTGCTATTCGAAGGTAATTTCTCTACTGACCGAGCAATCCAGTCACGACGCAACACCCTCAATCACGCATTTACTTCCGCCAGTAACTCTCACCTAACTTGCAAACTTCACAGAAACTCTCTTGCATTCCCATAGAACATGTGTATCTATGGAGTGAGCAGTGAGCGCATGTTCTCAACACCAGACCGCGCTAGTCACATGATTTTGGGACGACGTTCCTTGTCTGAAATTTGCGGTAATAGTGAAATTTGAATGTTACACGTTTCTGTCGTGTCGCACGGTGGTATCCTTACAGCCACATGATTTTCATTTGTTCTGAATTCTTGAGGGGAATCAGGTGGGAAAGTTATGAGCGACTTGTGAAGCGCGACATACCGATGTACTGTAGCGTTTACGACAGCAGGAGCGTGGTGGGCGGTGTGGCACTGGTACCAGTCATCTCTATGTTCCTCCATCACTGACGAAAGTCGTGGAAGTGGAGTGGTGTGTACGTACCAGCTGGATGTATTCAGTCAGCGCACTATAGAAAGGTCGACGCGGGGACCAGACAAAATGACAGAAAGGAGCACTAGTGTTTGGACGACCAGAAACGACACCGTGAGTGAAGTTCTCCGAATTAATTAATCAAAGCATACTGTACAACGTGCCTAAAAGGAACGCAGCCATATACAGCAGTGTAAGCAAAGTAGTCACAAAAAGATCTTGACAGACAGGCATCAGAGACGAGCGCCCCGCCTTGTCAGTAAGAATCGGCAGGAAATCCGACAGGAAGTATTGCTGTCAGTGCATGCTGGTTCATCTCGGTTTCCGAGAGAACTTTGCGAAGGAGACTGCATGCAGAGGTCATCTGGAATCGCATACGTAACAAAAGGCTCTTATACACAACGATACATAAAACTGCACGTCTGCAATGGGAGACACGACGCGGGATCTGCATATTAGCTGACTACAGTCGTATGGTGTGGTCCGACGAGTTGCAAGTTTTCGTCTTTTTAAACGATTCAGGGCATTTAATGAAACGACCGTCCAATCAGGCATTTAAAGCTCAGCGCGTGGAGTGTGAAATTCAAGCCCGACGTGGTTCTGTGGTGGTTTTGGAACGTCTTTCGTGCTGTGAACTGAGGCCACTTATTCGTGTTCACGATATACCTGCAACAGGCCAGGTTGTCGTTCAAACGAGCAAAAGATAAGTCAAGTTTGGAAATTTTTTTGAGACAATGAAAAGACATACTAAAGATGTGTTTAGGGATTACAATTGATCATATTCTGAACTTTATTTGAGAATTTCAGTAGAAAAAATAACAAAATGACTTTCGTAATTATCGTTTGATCAAGGGCGTGCAGACTGATTGCAGTGTAGCCTCCCAGAAATTATCTGAAATAAAAAATAGATAACATCAGTCCATACTACATTAAATTTATGGGAGCTTATACCTAACCACAATGAAGTAACCTTGAATTTAACGATAATTTTTGGGTTTTCTGTCATTCTTTATGGCTTTACAAAAAGTAGTTAATATTAACAAATTTCATATGTTATACGTATAGACTCCCAAGAAAAGTATTTACCTTGCGGGGGTTAAAGGTAGAAGTTAATAGTTTGAAACGTTTTTACTTTATGCTGAACGCAGTTTTGAAAAGTCGTTTCTCGAGAAAAACCGGTTTAAAGTATAAAGAAAACTTTTATATATATTATTAGTTCAATCTGAATAGAAACTACATGTAATTATATACTTTTGATGTCGCTGAACACAAATCTGAAACTAGATTCTGAAAATGCAAAATGGCTAATTCACTATGGCGAACCGGCCAGTGTAGCTGAGCAGTTCTAGGCGCTTGATTCTGGAACCGCGCGACCTCTACGGTCGCTGGTTCGAATCCTGCCACGGGCATAGATGTGTGTCATGTCCTTAGGTTAGTTAGGTTTAAGTAGTTCCAAGTTCTAGGGGACTGATGACCTCAGATGTTAAGTCCCATAGTGCTCTGAGAGCGATTTGAACCATTTTGAACTATGGCGGATCTAAAACTATGTTTTGACCAGTTTTGACAAAAACTGACAAAAAATGTGTTCTCGTTACTTGATTTTCGTCTGCGGTACCAAGATCGTATATCAACCCTTCTTCTAATTGGTATTGTTCCTGGAGAGCAATTCGTGGCGAGAAAAGCCGATCTGGCTGAGCTGCATATGCTGAGTTCGGCCGCGTGCACACGTTGTTCGTCAGCTTTTTCGGCGAATGTTTGCATGCTTACTGCAATATGAACCATTTTGTGAAAGTGCGTCACGGCACGACAACTTTTCTACCTGAGCCGGGCGTCTCCGGCAGAGGGCGTCGCACGGCGGCCGTGGCACTGCTCCAAACAATGGGCTGCAGAAACTTTTGCAACGCACTCATTAAAAAACCTTATCGTCCCAACATTCTAGACACATATACCTTTCAAAAATGCAATAAAAATAGAATTTTCGACCATTCTGAATGAGAACCTGGCCTTAATTTGTCAGTGATGTAGTGTTGCCCTTTATCGTACATCTTCACGCTGAGTATGATGCGTACTTCCGTCTTCTAAGCTCAGGAAAACCGTGTTCTCAGGCCTGCGAGCGTACGTTGCTGGGTAGGACGTCGGCTGTCCTATTAAATCAGCTGATCTTTATAAAAGGTAAACACCACTAACGGATTAGGCCCCAGGCCTGTTCCGACTGGCCTACAGCGGCTTACAAGGCCGGTGGATGAGCAATCCATGATCGTGGGGCATGTGATCAGCATGCCGCCAACCCCTTCAGTTGCTGTTGCCAGTAGATGAATCCCAATGATGCTTCTGCTTCTACCGGGTGTACCGGTATGAAATTAGCGTTTTTTTGTGAAAATGAAACACTAATTTTGAATTAAAAAGTAAAAACATTTTTTTCGAAATACTGACCATTGCTTTCTATACATTTTGACAACCTTTCTGGCAATTTGTGGACACCACGCCAATAGAAATGTTCGTCTTTTGAAGCAAACGAATCAGACACCCAATTTTCGACTTCTTCGTAGGAATCGAATTGTTCCTCAGCCAATGCGTGTCCCATTTATGAAAACAAATGGTAGTCGGAAGGGGCCAAGTCTGGTGAATACGGCGGGTGGGGTAGCAGCTCCCAGCCAAATGTTTTGATTGTATCCCGAACCAGTTTTGTTCTGCGTGCAGGTGCATTGTCGTGTAAAAAAATTTCTTTGCCATGTCTTCTGGCCCATTCTGGTCTTTTTTCGATCAACGCATAGTTCAAATTGATCATTTGTTGTCTGTAGCGATTAGTGTTCACAGTTTCACCGGGTTTTAGAAGCTCACGATGCACCACACCTTTCTGATCCCACCAAACACAGAGCATTGTCTACTTGCCGAATCGATCTGGTTTAGCAGTCGATGTTGATGGTTATCCCGGATTAACCCATGATTTTTCCCGTTTAGGATTCTTAAAATAAATCCATTTTTCATCGCTAGTAACAATTCGATGCAAAATTGATTTTCTTTCATGTCTTTGAAGCAAAATTTGACAAATGGTTTTTCGGTTTCCGTCTCTCTTTCATTCAGTTCATGTGGCACCCATTTTCCACACTTTCCCATAGCTTTCAAACGGTCAGAAATTGTTTGTTGTGCAACATTTAGCATTGTTGCCATTTGCTTCTGACTCAAAGTATCATCTTCATCCAATATTGCTTGCGATTCGGCGTCTTCGAACTTTTTTGGTGGTTTCCGCGTTCTTCATTTCTTATATCAAAATCATTATTTCTGAACCGTTGAAACCATCTTTTGCATGTTGCTTCTGATAGAGCATGATCACCATATGCCTCGACAAGCATTCGATGTGACTCTACGGCAATTTGTTTCAAATGAAAACAAAAAAATTAATGCTTTCCGCAAATCATCACTTTCTGGTACAAAATTCGACATTGTTAACATGATGAAAACATATGATGTTGTTTGTTCCATGACTTGATGTATACTAAATATCTTTGCCAGATGTCATACCAACCGAACAAACAAAAATTAAGGCTCTTTCACAGCAAATGTTCCCTATCGACACAACTGTATCTCAACGCTCATTTCATACCGGTACACCTGGTACATTCAAGCAGCTCCTCATTTGACCTCACGAGTCGAACTGGACCCCGTTCCAGAACCCCCTCTCCCCTTACTTCAGAAAAATCAGGCGCTGGGGATCGAACCCACGTAGTTCCTCACCAAAGAAAACCATACGGCTTCAGACACAGTCACATGTCTTACTTCTATAGAAAATACTTGAGGCTGTTAGGAAAAGAGGCTGAAGCGAAGCAACCAGCTACCTCGCAGTTTGGTAGCTCTGCGCGAGCTGACGAACAGTGAGTAATTTCAGCTGGGTATGACCTCTGTGATGAGGATCGCGGTCTGTCATCCTCGTCGAATCGAGACCATTATTAAGGTTAGGCGGTGTGAGGCGGCCACCTTGAACGACCTTGGCAGCAGTCGTCAGTCGGGGAGGCGGTGGACGTCACCTGCGCCGTCGCGTCGCGCCGGGACACGTGATTGCCTGAGCGGCCAGCACGTGCCCGTCCATCCCGCTGGCCGCTTCTGCACCGGAGGCCGATTTGCATCACAAAGTGCTTCGCGACGTGGGCGCAGCCGGCCTGCCGGCATTGCTCACGAGTTTATAAGGTTCCGCGGCGGGAATGCTATTTGCGCGCTCCGAGAAGGCGGCAAAAGGATCCTCGCTGGAACCTTTACGGACGACATAGCACGTCGGGCATTCCCGGTTGTCCGCTCTGCATTAGGAAAGCGACAAGCGGTCGGGAATGCAGCCCGTCTTAAATAGCTACGCAGTTCTTACGTGACTGATGTTACGGTCACTGAATGTCAGACGAGACGAGTTGTTACTGTCAATAACGGCTTTGACGCAAGCACCAAACGCAAGCAAGAACTTTTGTTCTTCAGCGGTCTTCTGACTCGCATTTCTGCCACCCGCCACTAATTTCTCTCCAACGTCTTCATCTCGGAGTAGCATTTGTACTCAAAGTCCTCAGTTATTTGTTGGATATTTTCATGTATATGTCATCCCTTACAGTTTTTATTCTCTACAACTCACTCAAGTGCCATGAAAGTTGTTTCTTGAAGTCTTTATGCATGTCTTATCACTCTGTCCCTTCTTCTTGTCAGTGTTTTTCACATATTTCTTTTCCCATCTATTATGCGGAGAACCTTTGTAAGTAGGCTGCTTAGGTTTTTATGTTGGTAACGCCACGTAGCGCTCTGTATGAAAATCAGTGACTGTGCTGTGTGCAGTCTGTGGCTGGTTAGCATTGTTGAAATATCCTATAATTGTAGTGTTGGGCAGTTGGATGTGAAGAGCGCATAGCGTTGAGCAGTTGGAGGTGAGCCGCCAGCAGTGGTGGATGTAGGGAGAGAGAGGGCAGAATTTTGAGAGCGGATGATCAGGACGTGTGTCCATCAGAGAGAGTAAATTTGTAAGACTGGATATATATATATATATATATAATGACTTTTGAACACTATTAAGGTAAATATATTGTTTGTTCTCTATCGAAATCTTTCATTTACTAACTATGCCTATCAGTAGTTAGTCCCTTCAGTAGTTAGAATCCTTTATTTAACTGGCAGTATTGGCGCTCACTGTATTGCAGTAGTTCGAGTAACGAAGATTTTTGTGAGGTAAGTGATTCATGAAAGTTATAGGTTATTGTTAGTCAGGGCCATTCTTTTGTACGGATTTTTGAAAGTCAGATTGCGTTGCGCTAAAAATATTGTGTGTCAGTTTAGTGTTGATCAGAATAGGTAAAGAGCGAGAGGTCTGAGTACGTTCTGTTCTGTTCAGCTGGTTGAAAACCAAATGATGTAAGAGGTTTATCAGTACAGTAATTCATAAATTTTTCTAAGGGGACGTTTCACCTTCTCACCTATTATCAGTCCACCTAATTTTCAACATCCTTCTTTGGTACCACAACTCTGACGCTTCTCTTCTCTTCTTTTCCTGTTTTTCTTCCACAGTCCATGATTCTGTTTCATACACTGCTATGCTCCAAACGTGCGTTTTCAGATGTTTCTTCCTCATATTAAGGCCGATGTTTGATATTGGAATTGTCAGGAGTGACCTCTTTGTCTGTCCTAGTCTGCTGTTTAGGTCGTCCGTGATTCACTCGTTATGTATTATTTTGCATCGTTAGCCACGTGTTGCTTCCACCAAGTTCAGCCTGCTGTCAATACCGCTGCTACTGCTTCGTGACTTCGGATGGCGGGGTCGGTGACTGCTGGAGTGATTGCAGGTCGATGTAGAAGAAGGGTTGTTGTAGGAATCATATCATGCAACAATCCGCAGCGCGGTTCCTGTTTCGTCATAGTTCACTTACCTCGATAAGCTCCAGAAATCCATTACATCGTCTAGGATAAGGAACAATTTTTACCTCGGTCAGTAAAACCTGTAAACATCGAAAGTACTGGGCGTGTCCCTAAAATGCTCTCTGTCGAATGTTAATCTCCTGTAAGTTCGTTCTACACTTCAGCTCTAGTTCACAAGATAAAATACAGGGTGGCGCACGAAATGTGTTACCAATTGTTTCTTTCACAATTTACGACGCACATTAGATATCCCGCTGGGATCTCTACAGCAGTACCAGCAGAGCTTGGAAAAACAAATGAGTTACGAAATGACTTGTAATTCACGATACTGACACCAAGAGACTTGTAAAGAGCAATGGCTGACAGTGGAAGACTGACGACACAGCAACGATCGGCAATTGTGTTACTTTTTCATGAAACGAAAAGCCTTGTTGTGACTCAGAGGCGTTTTCGACAACAGTTTAACACACGATGGGTCCCTTGCAAGAAGACCATCCACAGGTTGTACGATAAATTTGTACAGGTAGGAACAGTATTGGAAGCGAAGTGACCTAGGCCTAAGCCTGTTTGTTCACCGAAGAATATTGAAGCGCTACGAGTTGCTGTACAGAGAAGTCCCGGGAAATCGTGTAGAAAGCCAGCAGTGCAACTGAGAATATCCAGACGCTCCGTTAAGCGCGTTCTTAAAAGTGACCTCCATATGTACCCATACAAGATGACCTGCGCACAGAACCTCACTGCCGGCCGCGGTGGCCGTGCGGTTCTGGCGCTGCAGTCCGGAACCGCGGGACCGCTACGGTCGCAGGTTCGAATCCTGCCTCGGGCATGGGTGTGTGTGATGTCCTTAGGTTAGTTAGGTTTAAGTAGTTCTAAGTTCTAGGGGACTTATGACCTAAGATGTTGAGTCCCATAGTGCTCAGAGCCATTTGAACCATTTTTTTGAACCTCACTGAAGAACACAAGCAGCAGAGACTACTGTTTGCTCAGTGGGCGGAGGATAGGGAAGAAACTCTCAACACCGTTTGGTTTTCAGACAAGGCGCATTTTCATTTAGACGGTGTGGTTAACAAACAAAATGTACGCTTTTGGGCCACTGAAAACCCACAAGTGCTTAATGAATGACAACGTTAAGCTCCGAGGATTTCAGCGTGGGCAGCAATTTCCAGTCACGGATTTATTGGACCCTTTTTCTTTGAACAAACTGTGAACAGCGAGCGTTATTTGAGCATGCTTCGCAATAGCTTCATTCCACAGCTTCTTGCTACTGCCTTGCCCTTCAACACGCAGTGGTTCATGCAAGATGGAGCAAGGCCACATACTGTAAACACTGTGCTGGAGTTTTTACACGAACATTTCGACATGCGGATCATTTCACTCAGGTTTCCAGGTCGCTTCAATGACGGACAAAATTGGCCCCCCAATAGTCCAGACCTCAATCCACGTGACTTTTTTTCTTTGGGGTACCTAAAGGAAAAAATTTTCCCGAAACGTCCACGCGATTTAATGGGGCTCAGAAGACTTATTCTTCAAGCTTGCAGTGAAATTACGGAAGACATGTGGCGTAGGATAATCACTAACTTCAGTGTTCGTTTGAAGAAAGTAAGGAAACGAAATGGTGGACATATTGAGCATGTACTGAGTTAGAACAAATCTCCATGGACGGCTCTTCATTGTAGTATATGTTCCTTTCAGATTGTATTGACAATAAAGTTTATATTCAAAAACAAAATGGTATCACATTTCGTGCGCCACCATGTAGATACGGTCAGCTAAATTTATAGGATTCAGGTCTGCCTCCTATGCACACAACTGTTGTTTATAAACGCCCAAACATTTATCAGCACTTTTGAGCAATCATCAGTGGGTTCTTTTAATCAGTTCCGTAAAATACAGACTTGTTTTAAGTACTAATTACTCTAATGACATTAGATTTAAGAACAGTTTAAGTCTGTTGTGGCTTTCACTTTATTTTCTGCATTGTTGAGTTCTGTAGGATCCTTTTCATATTACTGTATACTCTTCACTTGGCATCTTCAGTTAAATGATGTTATTCTGATTGCTGCCGGTGACTTACCACATTACTTCATAGACGTAATTTTGTTGCGAGAAAATATTTCGGGACTGTATTTTGCTATAATTAAAATTTATTCGCGAAGAATTTTCACCCACTGATAGCTGCCGGATTCCTTGAGTGTGGCTGTACTGCTCTCAGGATGGTACCAGTCACGTTGCATGTTTACTGCATCATCATATAGGAATTTCAACCACAGTAAATAGTTTTCGTGAAGAAATAATAAACAGACAATAAGTCACAAAATGGAAGGCCTATTTACAACACTTGACCATGATTTCAAAGCTTATAAAAACGCCACGTCATAATTTTAAAAAGTTTAGCGTAATAATCTTGATTCATTACCGCGCATCCTCGTCGCTCTTACCACAACTGCCGCCTCTCGCCGGAAGCTTCCCTTAGCCCAAGCGTTACGTACGCGACGCTAGCAGGGCATTGGCTGTAAGTTGGTGAAGTACTACACAATGACGACCATCACGTTGTGCATGTTTTTTAATATTATGGAGGTGAAAATTTGTATTTTACTGACGCCTTTCGGTTATGTTCCAGCGTACTTCCGTTACAACATCTAATCCAGTAAATTTGAATAATTTTGTATTCCCAACCAGTTATAATTGTTACCCGCACATACAGAGTGATTGGGTAATTTAAAAAGGAAGAGCGGATTTTAGTTGCTTATTACAGAGCGACTATAGCAGATAGAAACACATTCCGGATGTCACTGGAGAAAAGAAGGTTCAAAGTTTTATGTTCGCACAGACATCATACCATACACCCAACGTAAGCACCATATGTTGCTCCAGAAATTCCATAGGGTAGTCAATTTCATTCCACATTCGAATCAATAGGTCGCTGTTTACTGAATTAAATAAGGCAAACCATCATGTTAGCAAGACCGGTCAATAAACATTCGATCATTTCAAGTTCAACAACTGCAGCATGGAGTGCGGCTCGAAAAGTAGTACGAAGTCGGCAGATGCACTGACCTCACCCGTTGAGGGTCCACTACTTGATCACAGCTGATTTCAAACCTCTTAACGTACACTACTGGCCATTAAAATTGCTACACCACGAAGATTACGTGCTACAGACGCGAAATTTAGCCGACAAGAAGAAGATGCTGTGATATGCAAATGATTAGCTTTTCAGAGCATTCACACAAGGTCGGCGCCGGTGGCGACACCTACAACATGCTGACATGAGGAAAGTTTCCAACCGATTTCTCATACACAAATAGCAGTTGACCGGCATTGCCTGGTGAAACGTTGTTGTGATGCCTCGTGTAAGGAGGAGAAATGTGTACCATCACGTTTCCGACTTTGATAAAGGTCGGATTGTGGCCTATCGCGATTACGGTCTATCGTATCACGACACTGCTGCTCGCGTTGATCGAGATCCAATGACTGTTACCACAATATGGAATCGGGTTCAGGAGGGTAATACGGAACGCCGTGCTGGATCCCAACGGCCTCGTATCACTAGCAGTCGAGATGACAGGCATCTTATCCGCATGGCTGTAACGGATCGTGCAGCCACGTCTCGATCCCTGAGGCAACAGATGGGGACGTTTGCAGTACAACAACCATCTGCACAAACAGTTCGACCACGTTTGCAGCAGCATGGACTATCAGCTCGGAGACCATGGGTGCGGTTACCCTTGACGCTGCATCATAGACAGGAGCGCCTGTGGTGGTGTACTCAACGACGAACCAGAGTGCACGAATGGCAAAACGTCATTTTTTCGGATGAATCCAGGTTCTGTTTACAGTATAATGATGGTCGCATCCGTGTTTGGCGACATCGCGGTTAACGCACATTGGAAGCGTCTATTCGTCATCACCATACTGGCGTATCACCCGGCGTGATGGTATGGGGTGCCACCGGTTACACGTCTCGGTCACCTCTTGTTCGCATTGACGGCACTTTGAACAGTGGACGCTACATTTCAGGTGTGTTACGAGCCGTGGCTCTACCCTTCATTCGATCCCTGCGAAACCCTACATTTCAGCAGGATAATGCACGATCGCATGTTGCAGGTCCTGTACGGGCCTTTGTGGATACAGAAAATGTTCGACTGCTGCTGCAGCACATTCTCCAGATCTCTCACCAACTGAAAACGTCTGGTCAATGGTGGCCGAGCAACTGGCTCGTCACAATACGCCAGTCACTACTCTTGATGAACTGTGGTATCGTGTTGAAGCTGCATGGGCAGCTGTACCTGTACACGCCATCCAAGCTCTATTTGACTCAATGCCCAGACGTATCAAGGCCGTTATTACGGCCAGAGGTGGTTGTTCTGGGTACTGATTTCTCAGGATCTATGTACCCAAATTGCGTGAAAATGTAATCATATGTCAGTTCTAGTATAATGTATTTATCCAATGAATACCCGTTTATCATCTACATTTCTTCTTGGTGTAGCAATTTTAATGGCCAGTAGTGTAGTTGCGGGCAGATAGCTGCGGCTGTAATGAGGTCTCAGTTTTGAAGCACTTCTGCCGTTAACAGACTTCAACTTTCTCTACTGAACCATCTCAGGCTCCGTCTGTAGATTCGTCCCAAAACAGAGTATCTAAAATTTGGCACTTTACATTATCAGTGCTCCAGCTCTGTGTTAACGTATACATATTTTTATGACTCTGATAGTGCATTGCAGAAAAACTGTTCTTTGTTAGTTTGAATAATATTTTATAACTGTTCCGTAGAATTAGTTAGGAGCAAAGAAGGTAGAATGACATAGAATTATAGTAAAATAAGGAATTATACCAAAAATACCATACCCAGTTAAAATGTCTTTTACTGTACACTCTGTGTTGCCGCTATTCAAGTAATAATTTCTGTCAACCGAACTGATACTTCTGTCTATTGCGAATATTATCCATGCATTCATGTTACTTTTCATGTAACTATAATGAACAAACAAAGTATGTGATTGTGTCTGAGAGTCCGTTCTACTATGAGGAGGCGCAATGTGTCGTCTGCAGTAACCGAAGTTCTCTGACTGGCAGAAACTGTACTTCGACAGGACGTTAAATTCCAACATTCCTACCTGTTTTGCTAGTGCCTACTATACAGATGACATTCCGCTACAGTTTCTTCCTCAGACAGCATCCCTTCGGTACCAATCAAATAGATGAACGTAACTGTGGCAGATCTCGAAAGGACAAATTGCGTAGTGTTTCCATAAAGAAGTCTATGAAATTCTGGGACTCATGAGAAAAAACAGCAGCATCTTTAGATTCTGCACAGGAGATTTGCCGACACAAAGTCTGAATACACTGGCGCATGAGTCTCATACCGACACACTCTGTTGGCAGCATTGCCGGTGGAATCTTGCCAGTACATTGTGATGCAACAACCCGACAAAAACTAAGTACAGAGTTCCGCGTAAACAAGTACACCTGTACGAAGAAACCTATCGGTGGAAGACGAATCACCAGACGTGTAAGGGTGTAACTCTCGACCACTATTCATCCTATAAATAGATGTCTTATAAGAATTCACTTCATATGAAACTAGCCCATAAATATTGAGTGTGTATCAGCTGCTACTTGTATAGCTCCTTACGACAGCTGCATTTATTACTATTACTATTATTATTATTAATATGAAACTAGCCCATAAATATTTAGTGTGTATCAGCTGCTACTTGTATAGTTCCTTACGACAGCTGCATTTATTATTATTATTATTCAGGCATATTGACACCAGAATTGCATTATAAGAGACAGATGTATCTGACTTTTGTGACATACCAAATATATAAACTACCATATTATACAACGGAATACTTAACTTTTAGCCGTCCTAATATGTGCGATAACAAATAAAGTGACTTAAACACCTACATATGGCAGCGTACTACCTAACCACGTCACGCTAGTTTATCGGATGCAACAACAGTTAAATAAGTGCGAGTGCACTGTTTACTAACCTTCTTGTGAATGATCTTTTCTTTCTCTGTACAAAGCAAAGTTCATAAATCACTGAAACTTCAAAACCAGCTAAACTCCTGCGTACAAATAAGAACGATGACTTACTCGGTATTGTACAGGTTCTAGGACACGCTGTCCGTACAAAAGAGAGTTACAAAAACAAAACAAAATACTATTTTTGTTTTTACCTTCCGCAGGCACGTCTTCACATCACGTGCCACGATATGCTGAATGTTGAGGGATACATTTCGTATTAGAATGATATGTCACCTTCATTCCTCTTCAGCTCACCTATAAACATAGAGAGTAGGATTGCCGCTAAGTTCATAAGCCAGAATTTCTATAATTTTACCGCCATGATCTTTGTGACTGGCTTGTATTGTAGCTTGCACTCATGGAGTTATGGGAGTAAGGTTCTCCTGCTGACTAAGTGACGAGGAAGGTACACCCACTTGAAGGTGGAGATTTTGTTGATAGTGTCGGTGTCAGTGATGCAAAGCAAATATGAGAACATGCCAGCAAGGCCTGTACTAGTGCTTCCGTGGTAATATGACAGCGAACCATCAGTACCGGTTCAGCCTGAATGTGTGGGAGGGTATATTGGCGACTGCCTCATGGGACCAGTCTTCCTTACACAACGCCTCACAGGCGAGGCTTATCTGCAAACGAAACTCGAACACACAACCGCCCCCCGTACACCCCCGCAACCCGAGATCATGGTGACTGGAAAACGTAGAAGTAAAGGTGAAGTTTGTTGTTTTTATTTGTTGCACTTGTGACTCAAGACTGACAGACACGTCGATATCACACCTTCTAGCCCTACTGGACGAGCCGGTAAGCAACGATGTACAGACAAAAATGGTTCAAATGGCTCTGAGCACTATGGGACTCAACTGCTGAGGTCATTAGTCCCCTAGAACTTAGAACTAGTTAAACCTAACTAACCTTAGGACATCACAAACATCCATGCCCGAGGCAGGATTCGAACCTGCGACCGTAGCGGTCTTGCGGTTCCAGACTACAGCGCCTTTAACCGCACGGCCACTTCGGCCGGCGATGTACAGACACACACACCGTAAACCCATATGAAAGTTTAAAAAAAATCTTTTAAACTGTTAAACTGTTTATTGCTTTGTAAATGGTACGAGTTACTCAGTAGTTCCTAAATTTTTTCTTAATTTCAAATGAATTAGTAGCCTCACTGCATGTTTACTGATGCTGTTCGAACCTGAAAGCGAGGTAGACTGCGTTCGGCTGTTGACAGCTCGAGCTGCAACGGAGGCGCGAGTAACGGTAAACGCCTTTATAAACGTATCACGCTCGCCTAGCCCTGGAAAAGCCATTAGCGGCGCCCGGCCGGCCGAGTGGTAGTCGTCACATTAACGCGGAATGACTCGTAATGACCACGTGCCAGATCAGATAGCGCGGGGCTCCCGCGAGCCTGCACTCGCATTCCGTGTGGACCGAGCCTCCCATTTTCACTTCGTCTCAGGAAATAACAGCACCGACTGTGGGGCAGCGTTTTAGTGACCGGAGGCGACGCGATTGGCCGCTGTTATTGGGCGGCGTTATAAATAGCCTCGCCGCGCGGTGGCTACTGCTATTAGGCGAAACGTCGCGCAGCCTCTGGTTTTTCACTCGGTAGCTGCGGGTCACCTGTTAGTCGATCCTGCTATCAGCAGCCGGCGTCCACTTGTATGTTTTCGTAACATCCTACGCCCTTCGATGTCCACGGCAGCTACCGTACATGCAGCAATGCACCACTTCCGATTGTCGTATAACCTGTTCTTGACAATTAACTTCGGACAACTAAGAAACGAAATCCATTTCTGAGAGGCTTGTTCCTTCATGTTGGTGAATCTTAGCAGTAAACGGTAAATGATTGCGCGGACAGGTACGATATCAGGAAACGAAACTGACTGGCGATATTGTAGTGATTGGAGTAATCGCACAGCAGTACGTCCGGCTCGATCTGAACCATGATTACCAGCACGGTATCAAGCCTATAGAGATCCTGGGAAACTTCGTTGCTGGTTATCAATATTGCAGTAGCATGGAGGTGGTATGCAACAAACGTCAAGCGGCATCTTTGAATATGCAGATCATTAGCATTTCAGCACATCCGAACAAAGCAGAGAGGAGAATCGTCATCTATTTCAACGCGTAAGTTAAGATTACGCTGTGGGTTTCTCATTCAGAAATCGCATTTGAATATCGTATCCTATCATGTCTCGTTTAAGAAGGAGAAACAGCTTTCAGCACGTGACACAATTCGACAACGGAAGGATCATAAACTATCGAGACTGTGGTTTATCTTTTCGCAATATAACAGTTCCCATTGTTCGACATCGCCCGACTGTGATGCCAATGGATTCAGGAGGCCCATACTCAGCGACATGTAAAATCTCAGCAGCCCCCACGCGCCTAGCGCGTGAGAGGACATACATATTGTTTGCTTGGCCGTACATGATTGCACAGCCAAGTCACGTATTTTCAGTCATGAAATAGGCTTGTTCGCTGGAAGACAAGTGGGATGAAGTCTGGAACACCACAGGCTGTCAGCACGGCGACCTGTGTAACGGCTTCCCTGGATGTGGCAGCAGAGAGACAGAGAGAGAGGTGAACGCACGGTGGTGCAGCCAACGACAGTAGCTCCATGTCAATCATTCAAATGAGTAATGGTTCTCAGTCAGCATCACGACTGACGTTTCTGTGTGTGTAGCCTCCAAGGAGAAAGAAAACTCCTAGACTGCTTTGTGTGTGTCATATGAGCCAACAATCCATGCTATGGTGTGGGGTGCTGTTAGGTACAGAAAACGATCACAGCTCATTCGCATAGTCAGTAATTTGGACAGCAAGTGTACTTTTCTGATGTGTTAAGGCTGGCAGTGGCGGTGTCATATCTTCGAGTTCTCCATCATGCTACCTTTTAACAAAATAACACAAGACCTCCATGTTGCCCCTGACGTTCTGATCTACTTAAACGTAGCCATGATTCGACTGTTGTCCCAGCTAGAGCTCTCAATCGTTGAAAGCGTTTAGTCATAAGTTGCTCAGATACTCGTAAGGCGGCAAGATTTTGCCACCATACGTGAATGAATAATTTTGACAATTCATATTTCATGTTTACTTTGCATGGTATTACGCTTATTAGTTCGGGTTATCGATTTATCAATCATTTATTGATTGATACTAGGTAGCCTCATATTAATTTTTGTGTAAAGTTGCATGTTTTGAGGATAATTTCGTACTGGCTCTGACAGCAGGGAAAACGAGCACCTCTGTGGTCTTTGAATGCAACACAGGCCGAGAGCTGGAGGCAGGGTAGTTTTTATGACTCTGAAAAGAATTGGACGATGGGGGCGTTTACTGCCTGGGACCGCAGCCCATCGACAAGCTGGTGGAACGGCGTCCTTGCAGCGGCCGTGCCACTGCTAAGAAAGACTCGGAGGCGAGATGATGCTCAGAGCTTAAGGTCTTAGAGGTAGCACCTTAAAAGCGCCACCACCAGCCTTTTCAGCACGGAGTTACGTGCGAGGAATGCCTGCAACAGATGCGAGCTAACGGTTGCAGAAGTTCTCACGCCAGTCGCCATGTCACATTCCCGCATAAGGCAGTGAAATGAATCTGACTGGCTGAATTTATAGTCGGAGGAGGAGTCACAATTTGTTCTAGAAGTTCCTACCAAAATGAGTATAAGCCTAAGGCAATTGCCTGACGGCTTCTTGACACGTAGAGTGGGAAGTATTCCATTTGTAATGGGCCCAGTGATTGGCTGCATGAAGAGTGCATGTCCATGAGGCAAGGTCTGCTCTAAACTAGGGAATCCTCAGCAAGGGGTTCTCTCGGGCGTGTCAAGAGGACTCACATCACTGATACGTTGCTGGTAAGACGCCAGTAAACAGTTTCTCTATTAGGTTTGCTAAAGTGCTGATTTCGCCCCCTAGGAGCGGCATCATTCCTTTCTCTGTCAACAGTGATGTACGCACCATGGCTCGGCAGATGGGGAATATTTGAGAGTAAATGTGTTAAGTTCCATTGGTTTGATCACATTGCTCTTTAATATCAGTGCCACTCAGAGTGGAGGCTTAGTTAACTTCGTTATTAATCAATATCAGCCATCTAGTGTTACCATCGAATAGGTGGGGGTGCCAGTTCCATCCAGGTCATAGATGTTTTGCGGGTCTAAAATATAGATTAATGAATAGGAGTTAACATCCTAAATTAATGCAAGTTCAATATGTATATTTTTCTTGGGCGTTGTTTTTACAATAAATATATTGTCAGTATCCAGCTGTTCCACTTTTCCTAGGATTAGATTCCAAATACAGATCCTAATTAAGTTAAAGTGGAGTATTATCACAACTGGGGAACTAATTCACATGTTGCAGCTTGTCAATAGCAGGGCTAATTTAACTGACTTTTTGGCGTGACCACTCCATTGTGAACACAACAATGGCAGTCATTACACACTGCACAGCCGCGTAGCATCGGATACTGACGCACTACGACTCGCTAGCCAATGAACTGTGGTGCAGAGTTGAAGCAACATCAGGTGACGTACTCGCATCTGTCATCCAAGCTCAGTTGACTCACAGCCCAGCTGGGTTGGAGCCATTGTTATAGCTAGATGTGAAAATCTGTGCATTAACTTTCCCAGCCTATATACCCCCAAATCACATACAAATTTTATCGTATATCTTTCTATTATACTGTATAAGCACCACAACTACGTGGTAGTGCTGAAAAGTAATGTCTCAGAATTTTTTATTCCGTTCTCAGTACCGGTTGAGGTATTACATGTCAGGCATTATAGTCGGTCGACTATTGCGTTTTGATGACTCATGCTGGAACCCTCTGTCGCTAGGGGGCTCAAAATTGTTGCATGTAACATGACGATATGTAACGCACCATGTCGGTGCCTGAGAAACCCTAAGAAAACTGAAAGCACGAATTCGAATAGTCCTTCAGCATTACGATGGCAGACCAAACACGAGCGGTGTGACATTTGCAACAATCCTGCACCTTGGATTCACTGGCAACTATCGTCCTCCACACGGTCCTGAATTGACCTCATTCGATTTTCATCTGTTTCCAGAACTTAAATAACACCTTCGAGGTCTTCACTTTGATACTCATGAAGCAGTGCAAGTCGAAGCGACGTTGTGGTACCGCCATCAAAGTCATTGTACAGTGACAGTATCAACAAACTAGTCTGTCGTTGGGAGAAATGTGTTCGTCGCCAGGGTGACTGTTTTGAGAAATAAATATGTTGAATTGAAGAATAAAGATGCAAAATGTTAATAACATTAGTTTTATTTAAAAAGCTATCACAGTTTTCACAAAAAAATTCGAGCACATTTCGTTTCAACAAGCCCTCGTAGCACTGAATTTAGGGCGCATAGAATGTCATACACTCTTGTACGTAATTCTCATCCCTTACAGAGGGTATTTACTAGACTAAGAATCGGAGAATGAACTACAATACAAATTGGTCATACACTTACCACGGTTACTTCACTGTAGGGTAATAAACGAGCATCAACGACTGGTTTAACTGGTCTCGTAATTGTTATGAATAGGAACACACTTACTGCGGGCCACGTGGTGAAAGCGTTACTCTTCCTGGACGGAAACGAAGAAACCTGAAGATCTGATTTATAAAGCTGAAGTCACCATTCTTTCTCGCTTTGATTGCCGCTTATCAATATTTCTAAGCCCCTGGTTTCGACGGGAAAGAACAAATAAAAATCTTCAGCATAACATTGCTGCACCTTCTTCTTCTTCTTCTTCTTCTTCTTCTTCTTCTTCTATCGTGTACCATTCGATTCCGTTAGTACTATCCTGTCTCTTCTTATATTGCGCTAACAGGAGCCCTATATCCTTGGCTGTCGCCTTTACACGTTCTAATCTGAATCTGCACATACAGATTTTCTATCTTCCTTCTCCTGACATTGGTAAGAATGGATTCGTATTCGAGAAGAGGGCGCATCAAATCCATGATCGACCATCCGGTGTCTCTCGTGATTTTTTAGTAAATCTCTTAAGGCAATGGCGGTATGGTTCCTTTGAAAGTTGTGACGAGTTTACTGGTGGTTGTGAAGACGATGCGTCACAGAAAGCTGTGTATCACAATGGCCCAGCTTAGGATACATTCGCACATATTGCTTCTTTGGCTGTCAAAATTTTCCTCATTCTCCATATTCTCGTGACATAGCAGCCATTGACTTCTTTCTCTTTCCTCCTTTGAAGGAACAGCTGCGTGGCAGGAGTTTTCAGAACGACAAGGAGATGATATACGAAATGGAACCTTTCCTGAGCAGCTAATAGGCAGACGAACAATCACGATCTAAACCAGGTCACTCATGGTTGGCCAAATTTGTCGCAGTGAAGGACGAATATGTTGAGAACGACTAACACAGTTATTAACCATCATAGTTACAGATCGCTCTTTTCGAGGTATTAATTACAACTTTGTGGCTACCCCGGAATATGGTACTTTCATGGTATCTTTAAAGCGCGGAATAACTAAACAGAAACTCATACCATCAAGTGAAGACATCATTGTACTAAACTGGTATATATAAACGAGGCAAGGATCGTAATCGGCGGGACCGTAGCGTTGTTTGCAGTCATGATCATGGCATCGGAATATAAATTTCAATGAAACGCTTTACGTGTTTTCTTAAACGACGCGAACATCACCTCGTTCGTTAATGGCCGTGGTACATGAGTAAACATTCCAATGACCTACGTAAGTTCGCCGGACGAAAAATTAGTCATCCCTAGAGAAATCATTACAAGCATCATTTAGTACAGTATAATGCCGTCCCTGGATCTGATAACCTCTTGGATTCGGTTTGAAAGTGAGTCCATAAGGTTATGCAGGTTAAGCATTCTCTGATGATTTGATCGCACAATTCCAGCAAATTGCGGGGATTCTGATGTCGGATTCCAAAATGTCCCACAGATTTTCTATGGGCTTCAAGTCAGGCGATTTTTCAGGTCAGTCGAGATGTAACAGAGTGGGAGTATGTTCAGAAGACCAGTAACATATTCTTCCAGTCCTATGAACTCTCCCTGTGTCGTCTTGAAAAATTGATCAATAGCATACTCATCATGCAGATACTGACTGAAAGGCAAAATTTCATCAATCAAAATGTTTAAATAAACATTCTGGTTCATGGTAGTAGGCGCCTCAGTGACTCGGCCCAGTTCACGATAATAAAAAAAAACTCTTCCCAAATTATCACAGACCCACCTCTGGCTAGAACATGACTTTGTACACGTTTGAGATGAAATTCTGCATATGGCCTTTGGTGCTCTCAATGACGTGCGTCACTTTAAATAGTGAAAAACGTGACTCGTAGGGGTACGTTACGTTCCGTCAGTCAGCTACTGGCCTCAATGAAGACGCGCAGCTTCATGTGCCTGTGTGAGCAGCGGCCTCTTGCGAGGTGACCGACTGCAAATGTTCATTGCATGCTGTTCCCGCCGCATAAGGTTTTATTTAATCACTGCTTTTCCCAGCTAATAATGATTATTTTGTTAAAGAAATCTCCACCTGGGAACGTGTAGCACTTTGTCTGTCAAGCGATGTAAATGGCACTAAGTTCATTCACAAAAGTGATCATATATAACCAGCAAAGAAGCTAAGTGTATGATAAGTAATCTCAACTATGCAAGAGTAATGATTTTTAGCGAGTTTCAGTGCTATTGCATAATAGTCTCATTACTAGTTGCAGATCGTCTGTCGAATTTACCGCTACTTATTTTCTTTAAGCAAAATGAACAGTTTTGTCACACAATACCGCACGCACAAAAAACTAATGTATTTTTCCTGTCAAAATATTTCATAAAAGTTGTTACGAAATACAGGGCTTCACACATCAGCATATTATAATTGGTATCACGTAAGATGCTGTTTGCATTGACATACGTTCACTATATTTAGAGATTTTCTCAATCTAAGTGGAATTTATTATCACAGAGTGGATTCTGGGCCACTAATATACAATTATTATCGCGAGAATGACCAACAACATTTATGTCTGCTTAAAAATTCAATTTAAAACTGCCGCTGCAATATTTCACTAAGATGGCGTCTAACATAAGACAATCACTTATCGATTCTCCTTCAGGCACTGTTTTACAAATAATATATATTAAATCTTTTTAGTGCCTCTACTATATACATAACATTTGAAAATATTTCTCAATGTTAATCGCATATTATTCAGCATTTACCAATATATTCTATAAGAATCATAGATAACAAAAGATGGAGATTTTCATTATCTTTTTCCATTAGTATTGTCTGAGATATAATTTCTGACAGAATATTAAATTATGTCATTGCCAATAATTATTTATTATTTTAGTAACTATGAAGTCCTTTTTATTAATATCACGAGGATGTTCATTCTCATTCCGCACACAACGCTATCGTGAATATGATTCGGAAAAATATAGGCGTGGATATTAAAGGGGGTAGACCTTCATTCACTATTTGCAGCAATCCCCCTCGTGTTTGGAACGATTTTGATTCGCAAGCCGCGAAACACCTCTGTGGTCCCCCTCAGTCAGGACCCTTTTCCGACCACAATTCTGTCGCCATATTTCCTGGACGTCCGCCGCGGAAAACCAACAAAACCAGAAACTTCACATACCGTATGGCTATGGGCACGCTCAAACACGATTGTCCCTTTTTGCCCCTCTGTCACGTTCTTAAATTTACCCACATGTGCGGTCAATGTCCCCTTGAAACATTAACGTCTCACCGATCGCTCCTTTCTTGTGCTCACGTAGAAGCAGTGCGGACGCTGCTGAGTACGTGACTCGATGGATGCGCCATCTGTAGGAGCTTAACAATTCATCTGTGCATGCGCACTGGTGTGACTAATTTTTTGTCCGGTTACCTTATCAATGGAAAGTGAAAAAAAAAAAAAGATCAGGAAGTCCCTTCAACGTAGCTTGCCCCTATACTCCTATGCCTCTGCAGAAAAACAGGAGGGGGCAAACAACGTCAGTGCTGATAAGAGTATAATGTGTCAGACAATACTTGAACTTCTGCCACCTTGGGGACGCACGGTTACCTGGCGGTCACCGCAGCACAAGCGCCTAGGCTGGGTCCGCACGAGGCGGCAGATGGCAGGCACCTGACTGGCACACTGGAGTCGCCTGGATTCCAGGCGCCGGCTTTCCAGGCGGAAGCGATGACCTCAGCCAACAGAGAAAGAAAGTGGCGGAAGAATGCAGAAAATTGCGCGCCCGTGTCGACAGCAAGCGGTGATTCGCAGTTGCGAAACGGCTAGGAACGTTGGGCAACTGGAATCTGGAGACCCAGATAGCAGGAGCAGCGGTGAGTGAAAGCAGGGGCGCGGCCGCTTGGGCAAGGGTGGTGGGGTCAACCAGCGCCGGCCTGACCGACGACGCACTGCCGCCTCTGGGCTGCACACATTCCTCGCCACGTCGCAGCGGTTTGGAGACCTCCTGTCTGCAGACATCTGAGGAGTAAGAGGAGGAGGAGTAGGAGGAGAAGGAGACAAAGGATAAAAGAGAGTCCAATGTCCCTTCGAGATCAGTAGAGGTGAATAACTGGCTCAAGAGGAAAGGCTGGGGTCACGAAATTTGGCATTTTCAAGTTGGAGCATTGGATATATTTTGAAAATACTTTTTAATTCACAATTTTTTGGCATTAAATGGACTTGCAACCATTCACCAGTTTCGACTATAATGACTCATCATCAGAACCAGTGCCTTGTTCGGAAAGTAACACGCTAGACATCTTGATCACTTGAAATCGACTGCTAGATGATAATTTGACGTGTGACTTTCGAAACAAGATACTGGTTCTGATAATGACGCATAAAAGTCGAAACTGCTAAATGGTTAAAAGTCCATCTAACGCCGTAAATAAAATCTTGAGTAATAAAAATCAGGATCCAAGTTTCAACGACGGTAGAGGATCCTAAACTGAGCCATGTGAGGAACTAATGGTCGGAAAATAACATTTAGGTTCTTATTTCAGGCGTGGATCCAGGGTTCGGCTCCTGTGGTACGGGGGAGGGGGGGGGGGCAGATTACATTTTGTACTGTTCATTCCTCCTCGCTCCCAATAGAATATGTCTTTACTCCTATGTCACACATAGGAATGATTTTAATGACAAAAACAGTAAACTATATACGAGTAAAAGTGTTTCCACATGGTAATGACTTGTTTAGATCAATCCTTCGTGCACTGCTTTGGCACAACTTTCAAGAAACAGCTGTGCAGAGAAATACGTAAGTTTCAAAGCATTCACTCGAAAAATTGAAATCTACATGTGTCAAGCAGTTGATTTAAGAACTATGATAGCAACAACTCTCACAATTTTGGTAATGTATCAATAAACTAGATGTAATGGCGAAGTGTGCTTTCAGAATTATTGGTACTGCACTATGCTCTACGGTAGTGAGTACAGGTCTTTAGCTGGCCGGCGACCGCTACGGTCGGAGGTTCGAATCCTGCCTCGGGCATGGATGTGTGTGATGTCCGTAAGTTAGTTAGGTTTAAGTAGTTCTAAGTTCTAGGGGACTGATGACCTCAGAAGTTAAGTCCCATAGTGCTCAGAGCCATTTGAACAGGTCTGCAATCTATGGTTGAGTGAGGGCGTAAATGTGACAAAAGCTGTTATTTTCAGTCGTTTTCGCGTGTATTTGAGAAAGTCTTTGTTATTTTTTTGTTATTGTGCGACCTTTTCCTTTATGTTCTGTCTTACTAAGTTACCTGAGATTTGCTGTTCCTACCTGGAAACTTCAATTTTTTTATTTACTATTTTCTTTTAGTCTGTTACGTATATACGAGAACAGACAAAATGTTGCACATGAACTGGTATGAATATGGCACACAATATTTTAACGAAACTGTTAATATGTTAGTTTAACCAAGCATTATGGTATTTAAGGGGCAGATCTACATAAAATATCAACAAAAAAGTAGTGAGTTTAAGAAAAGGTCTCTGTGCTACACATTAGCCATCTGGCGCACAGAAACGTGTTCATCCGAAATCCAGAAGGCACATGCTATGCTGTATCACAAATTTTGTAATTTATAATCTAGGTCTACACTGCTGTACAACACTACACTATTCAGCACTACATTACAGTACAATATTATACTTACTATCACAACCTAGGTAGATTTTCTCATTTGACTGGTTAGTTAGCCCTGGCGCGCTGAGATACAACTCAAGTTTAGTACTGGCTGTGCTGACGCGCCACCTTTGATGTAGGAACTGAGAGACGGCCGTCATTATCTCAGGAAATCCTTCCTGTTCCTCCCCGAGGCTCCTATCCTCTCTGCTTTCGGATTTTATTGTAGGTGGATGCTCTGCCGTGGAGCATCTCCTTGTCACGGTGTGTGTCACTATCCTGGTTGGCTCTAGGCCGCATAGGCTTACAGTTTTAAGCTCATATTTTGGCTGTCAATGAGTTCAGCTCGCACCAGTACTCCTCACTTCTTATTATGTTACAGACTGGTGAATTTTCAATGACGTTCGTGTTCAAGTCTGTGACATCTTGTGTAATAGCACACTAGCAGACGATGTGATCCAGGGTGCCGATTTCTCCACATTTTAAACGTCTGTTGTGCGTTCTCGTATTTCCAGAAAGTAGCTGGGATACTGACCATGTCCCTGCAGGTTCTATATAGCTCCCTCGGTCGGAAGGAAGCATGACATTCTGAACCTTTTTTCTGTATTAAGAAGGAACTGCGATAAGGAACACCGGAGCAGCCAGTTCAGTTGAAGAGTAGTGGCCATCTCTAGAAAGAACAATCACAGATGTTGGACAGTCAAACATAGGTACAAGGAAGGTAACTGCGAAAAAATCTTGGATAATAGAGGAAATTTCAATTGATCGACGAAAGAAGGAAGTTCAAACACGTTCAGTGAAAAACAGGAATACAGCAATACAAATTCCTGAAGAATGAAATAAATATGAAGCGTAGGGCAGCGAAGGCGAAATGGTTACAGGACAGATGTGAAGAAATAGAAAATGAAATTATCGTCTGGAGGACTGACTTTGCGTATAGAAAAGTCAAAGCAGCCGTCGGTGAAATTAAAAGGGAGGATGTTAAGAAAAAAATGGTTCAAAGGGCTCTGAGCACTATGGGACTCAACTGCTGAGGTCATTAGTCCCCTAGAACTTAGAACTAGTTAAACCTAACTAACCTAAGGACATCACAAACATCCATGCCCGAGGCAGGATTCGAACCTGCGACCGTAGCGGTCCTGCGGTTCCAGACTGCAGCGCCTTTAACCGCACGGCCACTTCGGCCGGCAGGATGTTAAGAGCGCAATGGTAATTCCACTGCGAAAAGCAGAGGAGGTAGTATACTGAAAGCCTCTATCAGGGGGAAGACTTGTATGATGACGTGATAGAAGAAGAAACTGTAGTCGATATGAAGGACGTAGGGGATCCAGTATTGGAGTCAGATTTTAAAAGGGCTCTGGAAGACTTGCGATCAAATAAGGCAGAAGGCATAGACAACATTCCACTGGAATTTTTGAAATTATTGGGAGAAGTTCCAAACAAACGACTATTCATGTAGGTATGTAGAATCAGTGAGAATGACGACGTACCAAAAGACTTTCAAGAAAATATCCCCACAATACCGATGAGAGCAAGGGCAGGTATGTGCGAGAAATATCGCACATTCTGCTTAACAGCTCATGCATCCGTACTGCTGACAAGGATAATATACAGAAGGAAAAGAAATTTGAAGATCTGTTCGATGACGACAGGTTTGTCTTTAGAAAAGGTAAAGGCACCAGAGAGGCAGTTACGACGTTGCGCTTGATAATGGAAGCAAGATTGTACAAAAAACAAGACATGGTCATTGGATATGTCGATATAGGAAAAGCGTTCGACAACGTAAAATGGAGCGAAATGTTCGAAATTTTGAGGAAAGACGTGTGATACACAATATGCCCAAGCACAAGAGGGAAATATAATACTGGAAGACAAAGAACAAAGCTTTCGAATTACAAAGAGTGTAAGAAAGAGATGTAGTCTTTCACTCCTACTGTTCAATATATACAAATAAGAATCGATGACGGAAGTAAAAGAAAGGTTTAAGTAGTGTTAAAATTCGAAGTGAAAGAATAGCACTGATAAGATTCGCTGATGACGTTGCCATCCTCAGAAAATGTGAAGAAGGATTACAGAATCTGTTGAATGGCACGAAGAATCTAATGAGTACAGAATATTGACACAAACCAGAAAAGGAAGAAGGTAGAAAGAAGTAGCAGAAATGAAAAAAGCGTGGAACTTAACTACAATATTGGTGATTATGAAGTAGACGAAGTTACGGAATCCTATTAACTTGGAACCAAAATAACACACAGAGGAAGAGGGCATTCCGGACCAAAAGAAAGCTACTAGTGTCAAACATTGGCCTTAATTTGAGAAAGATATTTCTGAGAAATAGCACTGTATGGTAGTGAATTATGGGCAGTAGAAAAGGCGAAAGGAGATGTAGTGCTACAGAAGAAATTTGAAAATTAGGTTGCTTCGTAAGACAGGGGATGAGGATGCTCTCCGCAGAATCGGCAAGGAAAGGATATGTTGAAAACACCTACAAGAAGAGGGAACGGGATGATAGGACATGTGTTAAGTCGTTGGGGAATAACTTCAAAAAAATGGCTCTGAGCACTATGGGACTTACCATCTTAGGTCATCAGTCCCCTAGAACTTAGAACTACTTAAACCTAACTAACCTAAGGACATCACACTCATCCATGCCCGAGGCAGGATTCGAACCTGCAGCCGTAGCAGTCCCTAGGTTCCGGACTGCAGCGCCCAGAACCGCACGGCCACCGCGGCCGGCGGGAAATAACTGCCATGATACTAGAGGGAGCTGTAGAGGGTAAAGGTATAGGGAAAGACAAGAGACTTGAACGTGAGAAAAAGGAGCTGTTAAGTTCTCCTCGCTGTTTCTGCCCTGTCCCAGACACCTTGCCACTTTCTATCTATGAATTTCTTTAATACTTATAAGATGTGTTTCTGCTGCCCTGTACCTACTTTACCTTACCAGTGGACACACGAATTGTATCAAGTTCGTCGTTGGCTCAGCCTGCGAATTTGCGCCTTTATTTGGCTGGAATGTTTTCTGCAGCCCAGCTAGTAATTTCCTAGAATACTAGTCATTTTCCAGACTTTTACTTTTCAGGCTACTTCATACTCCGAAAGTAGGTTGAGAAATTTGGAAATTGATACACGTGAAATATAAAGTCTCGTGGTTAAATTTTCTTTAGTAGACTTGTGGAGGCTTGGGGGAAAAAGCAGTATAATCCACTCTATCGATGGGATACGACATATTGGTTGCCCTTCACCGTGCCGTGGTACTGTGCAACGGGGATTTCTGTGTGTGCCATGAAACCAGTTATATAAATGATAAAATATTTAGTTTTTATTTACACAAACAGATCGTCTCCGTAACCAAATGGTCAACTTCGCTGCCTTCAGTATGGAAGGACCTGAGTTCGATTCCCCGTACCTCTGCAGATTTTTCTAAAGGTAGAGAGTTGTGAAAAGGTGTCCACTCAGCCTCGTGATGCTAGAGGAGCTGTTCAGTAGAAAAGCAGATGCATCGTAAGGATTCATCCATCGGTACGAACTGCTGGAGGGATTGGCAACATGCTGTCCACATGCCACAAGGTCGTAGATCACAGATCGCTTCCCGTACTGCCTTATAGCCAGCAGTCGACCAGTCGGAGCAGACCTAAAGCCTAATCCTTGAGTGGCGTCAAAAAATTACGTAAACACTTCTCGCCTATAGCAACAAATTAAGCACTTAGCAGTTGTTCCAAGTTACGACCTGAAGTCATGCTGCATCATTAAAACATAATCCCTGGGCTGAAAGACATTTGACTCCATTGTTTGCGCTTGTTGTTTAGGATTGTGGCGTAACTGCTGCTCCGCCAGTAGTATCCAAACTGTATACATTGAAATGCTCTTTCCTCAGGCAATCTGAATAGTGATTATTGTTGAATCTCTTTACACGGGAAACAATACCATCTGCTCAGATTCTATTGTGCGACACTTCTTTCTCGAAACGCTTGTACAGTTTTTTACGGCCTGAAATGTCCACTTCTTCGAAGTTTACACCCCTGGCGATGAAGTTGTTCTAATTAGGATGGCCCCCATTATGAGACATTTCTCTTTACATTCGTTTGCCTTACTGCGAATTAAACCCAGCTGCGTCGTACATTAAATACGTGCCTGCAAGTTGCTGCTCTGACTTCGACAACCAGTCGAAAACGATAAATAGTGGCGAACTCCGCAGTTGGTTCGTCAGTGATGACTGCGTAGAATTTTTCAATGTAGGGTCGTCAAGGTTACTACAGTAGACAGTTGTTTCTTTCGAAACAAAAGCAACTCACGCAAACTGTTCATTCAAGGCCACGTATCTTATGCTTCCCTACCTCAAAATATTTAGTTTAACTCCTTCTTTTATTACTCTCCTGTGTCAACGTCTTCATCTCAGTGTAGCATTTGCACTCAAAGTCCTCAGTTGTTTATTGGATATATTCCAATATCTTCCTTGCCCTAAAGTTTTAACCCTTTACAGCTCCCTCAATTACCATGGACGTTACTCCTTGATGTCTTATTACATATTAGATAATTCTGTTCATTTTTCTTGTCAGCGTTATAAACCATAATTCTTATCAGTCCATCTAATTTTCGACATCCTTCTCTACTACCTCCTATCAGTCGCTTAGGTTCTCTTCTTTTCTGGTTTTCCCACAGCCCGCGAATCAGTTCCACACAATGCTGTGCTCCACACATCCATACTCAGGACTACATTCCTCAAATTAAACCATGTGTTTGATACTAGTAGACTTCTTTTAGTCGGGAATGCCCTTTTTTTCTGTCCTAGTCTGCTTTTTATGTCCTCCCTGCTTCACCCATCACCTCTCTCATTTTGCTTAGAAGATAGCAAAATTCCTTCATCTCATGTACTTCGTGGACCTCTATTTTCATGTTAATGGTTTCTAGTACTCCTGACTAGTTTCGTCTTTCTTCTGTTTATTCTCAAACCATAGTGTGTGCTCATTAGACTGTCCAGTCCGTTGAACAGGTCCTGCAATTTTTCCTCCATTTACCGTAATAGAGCACATCATAAATCGACCACTCCGTTAAGACCTGAGAGATCACACACTCGCAACGACGTAACTCTTTCCGTTAGTTCTGCGGTTTTATTAACATTTTCGTCGTATTTTACTCTGAAGTGTCTTTTAATATTCGTTAGGCGCTCACTTTATCCCTGCTGACGTCTGATTTTTCAGCTGCCTTCAAATAAATGAAAAGAGTGAGAGATATCTGTTATTTGTCTTCCCTGGTAAAGGTGAAGCTGACCGGACGCAAAGAGAGGAGAGCTAACATTTTTCTATAATATTTGCTAAAATTAAAAGTGAGTCTTAGAAATACACGTCGTGGACGACACTGTTCATCAAACAACTTAATTCTTTTATATTTTATAAAAAAAGATGATAGAGAGAATGTTGACGCAAAGTAAACAAAAGACTGTTATTAACATCTTTTCATCCTGGATTTTAAAACCACTGCTGAACTTCTCTTTTATTTTCGTCAGTGCCACATCTATGCAGACCTATAGATGGCACAGTATGGTCGGAAGTCTTCATCCCTGTCTTCTAACCTAAACACTTCGTGTTGGTCTCCTATTATCAGCCGGCCACTGTGGCCGAGCGGTTCTAGGCGCTTCAGTCCGGAACCGTGCTGCTGCTACGGTCGCAGGTTCGAATCCTGCCTCGGGCATGTGATGTCCTTAGGTTACTTGGGTTTAAGTAGATCTAAGTCCAGGGGACTGATGACGTCAGATGTTAAGTCCCATAGTGCTTGGAGCCGTTTGAATTCTCCTACTGTCATTTTTCCCATTTGGTTGTCGTACGTGTTGTACACTACCCGCCGTTCCCTATATCTTACTCTATTTTCCTGAGAATTTCGAACATGTTGCGCAATTTTAGATCGTCGAACGTCTTTCCTAGGTTGACAGATCATATGAAAGTGTCTTGATTCATCTGAAGTCCTAGTTCCTTTATCTGTAAAGAAAGTCGTATGGCACGAATGGCTGGGAGACCCCGGAGGACAGAGTCAGCCGCCTAATTGGAAAGGTACACTCCTGGAAATTGAAATAAGAACACCGTGAATTCATTGTCCCAGGAAGGGGAAACTTTATTGACACATTCCTGGGGTCAGATACATCACATGATCACACTGACAGAACCACAGGCACATAGACACAGGCAACAGAGCATGCACAATGTCGGCACTAGTACAGTGTATATCCACCTTTCGCAGCAATGCAGGCTGCTATTCTCCCATGGAGACGATCGTAGAGATGCTGGATGTAGTCCTGTGGAACGGCTTGCCATGCCATTTCCACCTGGCGCCTCAGTTGGACCAGCGTTCGTGCTGGACGTACAGACCGCGTGAGACGACGCTTCATCCAGTCCCAAACATGCTCAATGGGGGACAGATCCGGAGATCTTGCTGGCCAGGGTAGTTGACTTACACCTTCTAGAGCACGTTGGGTGGCACGGGATACATGCGGACGTGCATTGTCCTGTTGGAACAGCAAGTTCCCTTCCCGGTCTAGGAATGGTAGAACGATGGGTTCGATGACGGTTTGAATGTACCGTGCACTATTCAGTGTCCCCTCGACGATCACCAGTGGTGTACGGCCAGTGTAGGAGATCGCTCCCCACACCATGATGCCGGGTGTTGGCCCTGTGTGCCTCGGTCGTATGCAGTCCTGATTGTGGCGCTCACCTGCACGGCGCCAAACACGCATACGACCATCATTGGCACCAAGGCAGAAGCAACTCTCATCGCTGAAGACGACACGTCACCATTCGTCCCTCCATTCACGCTTGTCGCGACACCACTGGAGGCGGGCTGCACGATGTTGGGGCGTGAGCGGAAGACGGCCTAACGGTGTGCGGGACCGTAGCCCAGCTTCATGGAGACGGTTGCGAATGGTCCTCGCCGATACCCCAGGAGCAACAGTGTCCCTAATTTGCTGGGAAGTGGCGGTGCGGTCCCCTACGGCACTGCGTAGGATCCTACGGTCTTGGCGTGCATCCGTGCGTCGCTGCGGTCCGGTCCCAGGTCGACGGGCACGTGCACCTTCCGCCGACCACTGGCGACAACATCGATGTACTGTAGAGACCTCACGCCCCACGTGTTGAGCAATTCGGTGGTACGTCCACCCGGCCTCCCGCATGCCCACTAAACGCCCTCGCTCAAAGTCCGTCAACTGCACATACGGTTCACGTCCACGCTGTCGCGGCATGCTACCAGTGTTAAAGACTGCGATGGAGCTCCGTATGCCACGGCAAACTGGCTGACACTGACGGCGGCGGTGCACAAATGCTGCGCAGCTAGCGCCATTCGACGGCCAACACTGCGGTTCCTGGTGTGTCCGCTGTGCCATGCGTGTGATCATTGCTTGTACAGCCCTCTCGCAGTGTCCGGAGCAAGTATGGTGGGTCTGACACACCGGTGTCAATGTGTTCTTTTTTCCATTTCCAGGAGTGTATTTCCGATACTTCGCGTATGTTTTGTGCGTTGTGTAGCGCAGTGTTCGTGTTGGAGATGACTAGGAAAGGGAGAAGGCGAAACCACTACCACCACCCAAAGTGAGCAGCCTGTTGCCGGCACGAGCTTAACATCACCATGCGGCGGACGCATCGCCGTCAACAGTGTCACGCGCCCTCACTTCACGAGAAACTGCAGAGAGGTTTGGAATTTGATCCAGGATGTTGGTGTAAGGACTGGTGATCAGAAACGTTACATTACCACCTCTCCTCCCCTTGCCAGTCAAATATTCGAAGTGAAAATTTAGTTCGTCATCAGGATTCGAACCGGTTTACCTCTGAGTCGGGCGCCACTGCACAAGAGTGCGTTAGTGACGTTGGCTGCAGAGGCGGCTTCCATTATCTACGCGATATCAGAACTTCCACTGTGTTGTTTTTAGCTTTACTAAAGCCAAAGTGATCGTCTAAAATATTCCCAGTATCTTTTCTATTTTTCTGTACAATCTTGTCTGTAACTTGAATCCTTGATCCGTTAAGCTCACTGTGCGATAGAGCTCCCATTTATCTGCCCTTGCTATCTGCAAGATTGTGTGGATGCTGTTTCCCGAAAGGCCGGATGATATGTCTCCAGACTCATACGAGGACGTGCTGTAAAGTAATGCCTCCGAATTTGTTATGTGAAAACTCCTCTGTCTCTTTAAGTAAAACTAACGTTATAAACATTCTGCATCTTTATTCTTCATGTTCACAAATTTGCAGCCCTCTGCCGCTAGAGGCCCCGAATTGTAACGTGTAACACGGCGGTGTGTAACATAGCTATGTCGGTGCCTGAGGAACAGCATGCTACAACAGAGTTTCGAATGTGAAGAGTTCCTTCAGCATGACAACGAAAGAGCACACGCGAGTGCTGTGACATCTGCAACAATCAGATGTCTGGATTCACTGTCATCGATCATCGTCCGTGCAGTTACGAACTGACCCATACGAATTTCGTTACTTTCCGGAACTTAAAGAACACCTTAGAAGACTTCACTTTGATAAAGATGAAGTGGTGCAAGTAGAGGTAAGGTTGTTACTCCGACAACAAAGTCAAATATTCTACTGTGATGGTATCAACAAATGGCCTCTCCTTGGGAGAAATGAGTTTGTCACCAGGGAGACTATGCTGAGAAATAAATATATAGACATCAAGAATAAAGACGTACAATGTTAATAACTTTTCCTTTATTTAAAAAGCTTTAATGGTTAGCTCGGAATAAAAAGGGTGTAAGACAGGGATGTAGTCTTTCGCCCCTACTGTTCAATCTTTAAATCGAGGAAGCAATGATGGAAATCAAAGAAAGATTCAACAGTGGAATTGAAACACAAGGTGAGCAGATATCGATGATGCCATTCGTTGATGACATTGCTATCCTAAGTGAAAATGAAGAAGAATTACATGATCTGCTGAATGGAGTGAACAGCCTAATGAGTACAGAATATGGATTGAAAATAAATCAAAGAAAAACGAAAGTAATGAGAAGTAGCAGAAATGAGAACAGTGAGAAACTAAATATCAGGATTGATGGTCACAAACTAGATGAAGTTAAGGAATTCTGCTTTGTAGACAGCAAAGTAACAAACGACGGCGGAACAAAGAGGACATCAAAAGCAGACTAGCACAGGCAAAAAGGGCATTCCTGGCCAAGAGAAGTCTACTGGCATCAAAATAGGCAGGAAGAAATCTCTGAGAATTTACTTTTGGGGCACAGCATTGAACGGTAGTGAAACATAGACTGTGGGAAAACGGGAAAAAGAAGAGTATCGAAGCATCTGAGGTGTGGTGCTACAGAAGAATGTTGAAAATTAGGTGGACTGATAAGATAAGAAATGCGCAGAATCAGAGAGGAAAGGAATATATGGAAAACACTGACAAGGAGAAGGCACATTATGATAGGGTATCTGTTAAGACATCAGGGAATGACTTCTGTGGTACTACAGGGAGCTGCAGAGGGCAAAAACTGTAGAGGAAGACAGAGATTAGAATACAACCACCAAATAATTGAGGACGTAGGTTGTAAGTGCTACTCTGGGATGAAGATGTTGGCATAGGAGAGGAATTCGTAGCGAGCCGCATCAAACCAGTCAGAAGACTGATGACTCGTGACATAAAAAAATTGGAGACATCACTTTTCAGCACGCCCTCGTAGATTCTCCAAAAAATTTAAATAGACATTTCGTTGTCATCTTCCCATACGATTACAGAAATTCCGAAGAAAAGTTATCTGTCCCTTCTCCCATATTTGGTGGCAAGTCTTCCTCAACTCTACCAAACTCTGACTATAATACCTGTCTTCCATATCTCAGTTATTCCTTTATGTGTGCAATTTTGATGGTAAATGTTTGGGATAGTCTATACGTGCCAGTTTATGAAACTGTGTGCCGGGCTGGGTCTGGAACCTAACCACTGGCGGCCGTACACCAGCACGAGCTCTTCGCAGACCGACCCGTTCCTCAACTTGCCAGTGGCTCGACAAAGAACTTGCCTACGCTCACCATAAGTAACTTGTCTCTTACGAGTGGAATATGCTTCACATATACCACGGACGTTATCGGTAGACGTGAAACGTGGCGTCCAAAACAGTCTTGTGCGTATCAGTTGTGAGTCACAGTTAAACTGTATGCCGTTCCAGCTTTGCCTGTATTTTGGGGTCTGTGTATTTTATTACTTAAGGGATCTTTTATTAAGCCTTATACGAGGGCTATTCGGAAAGTAAGGAACGATAGGTCGCGAAATGGGAACCACAGTGAAAATCAAAACTGTTTTATTTGCAACAGTCTGCTACAACTTCCAGCTACTTATCTCCATATTCGCCGATCCGACTTAGACATTTGTCGTAGCGTTGGACCAACTTTCCAATACCCTTGTCATAAAAGGCAGCCACCAGTGCTTTCCGCCAATTCTCTAAGTTGGCCTACAGCTCGTTGTCTGTGCCAAAATGTTGTCTTCATAGCCAGCTGTTCATGTGAGCAGAGAAGAAACACAGAGGGAGGCAATTAGGGGCTGTAAATACACTATGATAATTGAAAAAGGGTGCAGGAGCATCGTCATTGCCCCTGCAGAATGCGGCTTGAAGAAGAAACCGCACGACAGTTATATAATGTGGGGTGCATAACTTCAGGCGAAATTTCTAAGCAGGCCCTCGTACTTGGCGGGATACACTATTTTCTACACATCTTTACGCGCTCACTGTGACCTCACAAATGAGAAGAGCGGCGTGATCCTATCTAGGGTCATACTAGAGACACTGCCCAACACATCTGTGCAAAGCTTTATAGGATTTTCATAGTCGTTTCCATTTCGTGACCGATCGGAACTTACTTTCTGGTCACTCCTCGTATGTGACCTCTGATACGTCTGGATACGACCGTGACAGGTGACAGTTACATAAGCATCTTTTCTAATCATCTTCACCCATTTATGTCCTGTGTGCATTCCGACAGACTTGGACAATTCCCAGCAGGTCATTGGGATACCCCATACGTCCAGAATTGCTACAGATTGGCTCCAGGAACAAACACTCGTCAGAGTTTAAACACTTCCATTGGCCACTAAACTCCCCAGACATGAACATTATTGAGCCAATCTGGGATGCCTTGCGACATGCTGTCCAGAAGAGATCTCCACCCCCTCGTACTCTTACGGATTTATGGATAGCCTTGCAGGATTCATGGTGTCAGTTCCCTCCAGCAACAATTCAGACGTTAGTCGAGACCACGCCACGTCGTGTTGCGGCACTTCCGCGTGTTCGCGGGGGCCCTACGCGATATTATGCAGGTGTACCAGTCTCCTTGGCTCGTTAGTGTGTATTCTAACAGTATTCGATTTTGCCTGTTTATGTGCAACACATTACATTTATTTACGATATTCTGGGTCAACTGTCAGACTCTGCACAATTTGGCGGTCCTCTACAGGTCTTCCTGCATTTCGCTACAGTCTTTTTGTGATGCAACCTTCCCATAGACGATAGCATCATCAGCGAATAGCCCCAGCATTATTGACTAGATCATTAACTTAAATTGTAAATGGCTGATGTCTTGTAACTGTCCCTAGGGGACTCGTGAAATTGCCTTTACATCTATTGATTTTGTTCCGCTAATAGCGATGTGGTGAGTCCTATCTGCAAGGAAGTCCTGAATCACAAATTTGGTTCGAACAAATCTGATCCAGAAACACGGCATCAACCTGATGGCTTTTGTCTGTGGCGTTCTGAATCTCGTGGATGAAGAGAGTGAACTGAGGTTCCCAACATCTCTGTGTGCAGAATCCATCTTGATTTTTATACAGGAAATTTTCGTTATGCAAAAAACGTTGTAATGCCTGAGCGTAAGACATGTTCCATAGTTCTACTACGGTATTGCTATAGTAATTTTGTATGGTTACGGATCGGGATGTCAACCTAAAACTTTACCGGGTATCTGATGGCGTCATGGTGTGTAGTAACAGTCACTAAATGGATAAAACCGACATTCAGATACAGTTGCATTAGCCTTTCTCTGGGTATAATCCACTAGCCATTGCGAAAACTGTTTTCTCTGTCTAGTGACAGTTATTTTGCAACATGATGTCGCCCTACACGCGATAGCATTTATACTAACTGGCTCTTGTCGTGGAAGCCTATGCACATACATATATAGGGATGATCGGATCGGGGTACCCTGCAGCATTTTACCGTAGCAACATTTCACTCGATGAGGGGACGCTCAGAAACTAGCGAACGACAGGTTACACACACACACACACACACACACACACACACACACACACACACACACACATGCACGCACACACAAACACATCATTACCAACCCTTTGTATCTTCAACAAATCGTTTACGCATTCATATATTTCCCATGAACTGTCCTTCGGTTCATACGTGCTAGTAGACTCCTTGGGATGACTTCAGTCTTTTTCGCGTCTACTGTTAATCGGCCTTCCAAGAGTGTTAAGATGACTCAACAGAAAGACAGAATTCACAAAACATTCACACGTCGTTGCAGTGCCTATCGGCATCTCCGGTACGGGCTGAACCAGAGGTGGGTCGTTCACAAAGGAACGACTCCAAAGAACAGTCCATTAAACTGAACGGAAAGACTGAGGAGCGACATCCAAGAAACGGTCGTTCCATGCTCCCTTCATTTCGATTTTGTTCGTACCTTGACCTTGTTCTTTGCTGGGCAGTCACTTGTTACTCATTTCAGTTCTGCGGTTCCTCGTCCCCACCTCAATTTCGTTTGGTCAGTCTCGTGTCTTTTTGGGTGGTCTTTCGTTCGTGGTTCCATTTCCTTTGCTCTTCGTTCATTACTGAGTTTTAGTTTCTGTCATTCATTTCCTTCACACATTCAAACCACTCTGTCTCGACTTCTGGTTCTTCGTGAATGCTGCTCACCGTCCATGACAGGTAATTTATACATAGCTTATTGTAAGTATATATCAAAATTAAAACGAGATATTCCGAATCGTTGGAACGACGTATTAGACCTTGTTTTTTACGACAAAGTGCCTGGAATTTCCTCTTTCGCTTTCGCAAATAATATTTATCAATGGCAATGTTTATCATCTGAAAGCCTTAAAGGGCAGTCCGACTTCCTGAAATACGATTTTAATATCAGATTCGCTGGATCAACTCACCATCATTTTTAGATCGAATTTTGAAAATTTCTGATTACGCTTGAGATGAACGTATCCAAAGATTTCAATTTCTAAAATGACAACATTTATTTTACCTATAAATACTTTCTTTTTGGAATGGAGAACGTGTCGAGAGAGAAAGTGTTTTCATTTGAAACGCTTTGTAAATTTTAATTTTTATTTTTTTAGTATGGACGTGCATAGCATTTGGGGGGCCACCGTAATCCCTTCTTCCACACTCCACGTCCTGTCCCCACCCATCGCCTCCCATGTAAAAGACTGATCTTCAGAAACTGAAGTCATATTATGTCCTGCCATTCAAATATTAAATTTGGTATCAGCCTGAAGAAAGGCAGAATATGTAATAGACACTGACTAGCAGCAAATCTACTGAGAACCGTTTGTCATTAACTCTCAAAACTATTTTATCGTTCATCGCGAAACTAATAAGTTACACCACTCTCCCCCTAGCTCCTCGTTTTGCATTTTGGCTTAAAAAATACAGAGGTAGAAAATGAAATGAAAAAGAAAAGGAACGGTGAACGAGTAAAAATGAATGGGTCCCAAAAAGAAGTTGTCACCAGTGAACTAATTCCCAAAGCTGAACTGTGGCGAACGTCTGCACATGTAGGAAATGGTTCAAATGGCTCTGAGCGCTATGAGAGATACCATCTTAGGTCATAAGCCCCTAGAACTTAGAACTACTTAAACCTAACTAACGTAAAGACATCACACACATCCATGCCCGAGGCAGGATTCGAACCTGCGACCGTAGCAGTCGCGCAGTTCCGGACTGAAGCGCCTAGAACCGCTTGGCCACTTCGGCCGGCGACCGGAACTGCGCGACTGCTACGGTCGCAGGTTCGAATCCTGCCTCGGGCATGGATGTGTGTGATGTACTTAAGTTAGTTAGGTTTAAGTAGTTCTAAGTTCTAGCGGACTAATGACCGCAGATGTTAAGTCCCATAGTGCTCAGAGCCATTTGATGCGCCTAGAACCGCTTGGCCACTTCGGCCGGCGACCGGAACCGCGCTGCTGCTACGGTCGCAGGTTCGAATCCTGCCTCGGGCATGGATGTGTGTGATGTCCTTAGGTTAGTTGGGTTTAAGTAGCTCTAAGTTCTAGGGGACTGATGACCTCAGATGTTAAGTCCCATAGTGCTCAGAACCATAGAACCATTTGAACTATATGAACCACAGCAGCCGGCTCTGGACATGTAGAGAGTGGAATGGTAGAAAGACAGAGTGAAAGTCGTTCGATTAACGTTTTGCAAGGTAGTTGAGTGTGAATTAGAGAGTAGTGGCGTAGATACAGTTGTAAATGAAGGTGTACATGTCAGCAGCAAAAACGTTCGTCTTAACGACCAGACCACAGTATAAAATTCTGAATGTTGTGATTCGGAGGAAGCTGCCACAAACGTCGAACCTAGGTAAAGGAAAAAGTGTCTGGGTGTCACGTTCCTTTTTGTTCGTCGAGAAAGCTCAGGTTTCTTGGCCGATTGCTTTTCTAGGGAGTGCTCCCCTTGGAAAGAAGGTCCGAAGCCGTTGTGGAACAAGGGGCGGCTGTGTGAGGTTCTCCTTATCACAGCGGACCGGGTCGGGGCCTTCGCCGTTGTGTAAAATATTTATCACACATTTATAAATACCGGGCGCCAAGGCCGGTGTATTTATAAATCAGCGCGCCTCCTCCCGGCAGCCACGGCAGGAGCGGCGGCGGCGGCGGCGGCGGCAATTGTAAATTCCGGACGACAAATTTACGGCGTTGTTTTGTTCGCAGCTACCGGGCTTGGGGCAGCGGGACTCTTTCTCGCCCGCTTGCTCCCTCGCCGGCCGACATAATGGAGCGCTCTGTTTGTACCGCCGCGCCGAGGGCCCTGATTATCCGCGGATGTGGAAACCGAATTAGGCGGGCGCGGGGGGAGCGGCGCGCTTAAAACGCCGCAAAACTGCGAAAAGAGCGCCCCGTCCGGGCGCGTGCCCGCCCGCCCACGGCAGATAAAGTGCAGCGCCAGACGCGAAAAACGGAGCCACTTCCTCCTTTCTTCGCTTCCGTCTGTTCTCTTTTTAAGAAAAGGAGCGCCCTCCCTATTTACTTTAACAAGGAGGCTGCGGCGGCACTGGTGTTTACTCACAAAGGGCCGAGTGCGAGGAGCCTCTCGTATCGAGGATCAAGAGTTTGTTCCTGCACGTCCTTCGCGGCGTCCGTCTTGTGAGAGGAAAGCCGATTAGGACCAAATTAGAGAGTATTTGCCGGCGCCTTCCCCTTCCTTCTTTAGCTCGAGGTTTGTAACTTGAAGACCCACCGCACTGCCGACGAAAATGGTTTAAATGCGCGAATAAACAGTTGGAAGTAAGTAATAACTACGACAGTCTTGGGGTGTTCAATAAATCTGCTTTCAGTGACTTGATTTGTTCGTAAACCCGAAAGAGCTGTGACTTATTCGAAAAGAGCTTGTTATATTTTCTATGATTATTTCAAATAACTTCGTACTTCATAAAAGATTCTCTAAATTGTGACACACTTACTCGATCACAACTGCGAGTTGACTAACCTAGCACTACACTCGTGAGCCAAGCACTATGACCACTACCCACGGTCAGATTAAACGCCGCCTGCTGGCGCTGTAATGCAAGTATACACGGTGGTCCATCGATAGCGACCGGGCCAAATATCTCACGAAATAAGCATCAAACGAAAAAACTACAAAGAACGAAACTCGTCTAGCTTGAGGGGGGAAACCAGTTGGCGCTATGGTTGGCCCGCTAGATGGCGCTGCCATACGTCAAACGGATATCAACAGCGTTTTTTTTAATAGGAACCCCCATTTATTATTACATATTCGTGTAGTACATAAGAAACTTAAAAAGTTGTTAAATCCGTTGTGTGAGTTCGATTCGACTTCAATCCATACGCTACTGCGGAGTACATGAATGTTTTAGTTGGACCACTTTTTTCGCTTTGCGATAGATGGCGCTGTAATAGTCACGAACATATAAGTATGTGGTATCACGTGACATTCCACCAGTGCGGACGGTATCTGCTTCGTGATACATTACCCGTATTAAAATGGACCGTTTACCAATTGCCGAAAAGGTCGATATCGTGTTGATGTATAGCTATCGTGATCAAAATGACCAACGGGCGTGTGCTATGTATGCTGCTCGGTATCCTGGACATCTTCCAAGTGTCCGGACCGTTCGCCGGATAGTTACGTTATTTAAGGGAACAAGAAGTGTTCAGCCACATGTGAAACGTCAGCCATGACCTGCAACAAATGATGATGCCCAAGTAGGTGTTTTAGCTGCTGTCGTGGCTAATCCGCACATCAGTTGCAGACAAATTGCGCGAGAATCGGTAATCTCAGACACGTCGGTGTTGAGAATGCTACATCAACATCGATTGCACCCGTACCATATTTCTATGCACCAGGAATTGCATGGCGACGACATTGAACGTCGTGTACAGTTCTGCCACTGGGCACAAGAGAAATTATGGGACGATGACAGATTTTTTGCACGCGTTCTATTTAGCGACGAAGCGTCATTCACCAACAGGGGTAACGTAAACCGGCATAATATGCACTATTGGGCAACGGAAAATCCACGATGGCTGCAAGTGGAACATCAGCGACCTTGGCGGGATAATGTATGGCGCGCCTCATTTTATCGATGGCAATCTAAATGGTGCAATGTATGCTGATTTCCTACGTAATGTTCTACCGATGTTACTACAAGATGTTTCACTGCATGACAGAATGGCGATGTACTTCCAACATGATGGATGTCTGCCACATAGCTCGCGTGCGGTTGAAGCGGTATTGAATAGCATATTTCATGACAAAATGGTTCAAATGGCTCTGAGCACTATGGAACTTAACATCGGAGGTATCAGTCCCCTAGAACTTAGAACTACTTAAGCCTAACTAACCTAAGGACATCACACACATCCATGCCCGAGGCAGGATCCGAACCTGCGACCGTAGCGGTCGCGCGGTTCCAGACTGTAGCGCCTAGAACCGCTCGGCCACCCCGGCCGGCATTTCATGACAGGTGGATTGGTTGTCGAAGCACCATACTATGGCCCGCACGTTCACCACCGGATCTGACGTCCCCGGATTTCTTTCTGTGGGGAAAGTTGAAGGATATTTACTAACGGAAGGCGAACTACTCGCTGTTGAGAGGAATGTCGTTACACGTATTGCAAAATGCATTGAGTTTGACAAGGACATTATTTTGAGCGTACCTACGTTCTGTATTTTAATTTATAAAAAACTACCTGTTACCAACTGTTCGTCAAAAATTGTGAGCCATAAGTTGTGACTATTACAGCGTCATCTATCACAAAGCGAAAAAGTGATTCAACTAAAACATTCATATTTCTTTATGTGCTACACGAATATGTTTTAAAAATGGGGGTTCCTATTTTTAAAAAAAAACGCAGTTGATATCCGTTTGACCTATGGCAGCGCCATCTAGCGGGCCAACCATAGCGCCATCTGGTTTCCCCCTTCAAACTAGACAAGTTTCGTTCTTTGTAGTTTTTTCGTTTGACGCTTATTTCGTGAGATATTTGGCCCGGTCACGCTCAATGGACCACCCTGTGTAAGCGGAGCAGAGACGAATGAGGAACCGCTCTAGAGTAGATACGGGATATAAATCGGGAAATCGACTGACACGAGGAATTTGGAAAGAAACGCCATATTTTTATGACCCGTCGCCTGGGAAAAAGTACATTCAGAAACAGTGAACCTTGTCGGTTGTTGCGTGCTACTGTCGTGAAAATCTATGGAAAATGTATATAAATGACTGACCATTCACAGAGTGTAAAGCTGTTTAAGTGAAAACTGAATAAAATGTGGGGTGCATGTGAACCACACGTAACGAGAAACATAATATTCTCTTCCTTCTTTAAACATTTTTTACTCAGCACTTTGATACCTCAGACAGTTTCATTTCCCAAGCACCAAATTAGTATTTTAGAATAATTCTGCACAGATATACACCAGAAGATGCAACTTAAAAAGTTGTTAAATCTGTTGTGTGAGTTCGATTCGACTTCAGTCCATACGCTACTGCGGAGTATTGGACTTTCCGCGCATAAAAATTTCTCGTTTCACTTGCCGCGTCAAATTTGGATAAAATTCCAAGCTTTCGATCATCGTCGTCTTCGTCAAGGGCTAAAACTGTCTGTCGTCAGCTAGCAAGGTGCCTGAAAGTTTTCTACGAAACTTCGTAAACGTATTGGTCTTTTCATTCAGTTTTATATTTTAGTAGTTTTAAGACCTGTACGTAAACACCTGTTATACTGTATGAATGGTCAATTAGTTACGTATAATTAATTCAGCTGTGGCCGCCCCTGTAAAGTGTAAGAAAGTGAAGGACGGTGAAACAGGAGAAGACGGACTAGTTGCTGGACCTCCAAGCCTCACCACAGAACGTGTAGGTCGGAGGCTTCGCCGTCCTGTAAAATTGGAGAGGTGGTGATATGTGGCAGCTCTGACGACAGAGCGGAATCCTGTTGCCCTCACAAGTGTTTCGGAACACACCGTCCAGCGCATGTTGTCGAAGCTGAGACTCCGCCGCATACGACATCGCCAGTTACGACTGTAGCGAGCACAGAATCATCGAGATTAGACCACGGACCAATGGAAACGTGTCATGTGTCCGGATGAATCACGTCTCTTATTATAACAGGTTCATGGTCGTGTCTAGATACGCCGGCATCCAGACGAACGGTACCACCTCAAAACCAACACCTGGCCACATGGCCGTTCGGCGGATGGTAACTGAAGGTATCACACAGCAGTGGACTAAGTGTACATGACTGCGGACCATCTGCATTATTTCATACGTGCTTGATGTCTTCCCTACCGTGATGGCGTCTTTCAGTAGGATATCTTATACTGAACTCACGTTGATATCCTGGTCACCAAATTCGACTGATCTGAACCCGATGGAACATCTCAAATGCATTATACAGGGTGTAAATTTTAAGTTGACAAGCCAGAATAACTCGAAAAATAAGGTTCACACGAGAAAATGTGTAGACTCCAAAGTTGATTATTTTCGAGGGGACATCTGCTGGTGCTAAAATTAGCCCGCCACCCCCTGGGGGTGGAGCGGGAAGCAACTCTAAAATTTCAAATGGGAACCCCCATTTTTTATTGCAGAATCAGATTTTACATAAAAAAACTACGTACATTTTCTCTGTCCCCAGAGGGTGGGGTTTGAGAGAGAGGAATTAAAAGTTGTGTGGCCTCATGGCCACGAAACAAACAAAACTTATCCGAATGTGCGGAAAAAATTAATATTTGGATCAACATTTGTAAAACTCTAATTCCTCACTCTTGAGAGAGGGAGAGTTTTAGTTTTAGCGCATCAAAATGTACGAAGTAAATAAGCATATTTTATTTATCCGTAACCACTTTCCACGCAAAAATGAGAACATGCATTTTCTTGAATTACAGCGCCAACTACCAAGAATCAAAACAAATGTTTAAGACAAAATGTACATAGTTTTTTATGTAGAATCTGATTCTCCAATAAAAAATGGGGGTTCCCATTTGAAATTTGAAAGTTGCCTCCCGCCCCACCCCCAGGGGGCTGGGGTGGCGGGCTAATTTTATTACCAGCAGATGTCCCGCTCGAAAATAGTGAACTTTGGTTTGTGCACATTTTTTCGTGTGTAGCTTATTTTTCGAGTTATTCTGGTTTGTCAACTTACAATTTACACTCTGTATAACGGGTGGTTATTATTACACTTTCCCTATTTAACACGTTATAACACGGAAACTACGTACCGTACGAGTACCAAACTTGGTAGCGCTAATGTCCAGAGTATGAATTGCATGATTTCCACGCGTCACAGCGCCACCGTCCAGCTCCAGTTGTGGCCACCAGGTGCCGTGATCAGTCATCGTGATTCATAGCCCCACACACCTGACCGGTCGCAGTGCACTTGTTGACGTGTCAACATGAGCTTGGACAAAAGGAGCAGGTATTATTGGTGAAGCTCTATAATCAAAACAACAGTAATGCTGCAGCTACACCTTCAGAATATCGCCAGTTGAAAGGATTACAGAAGGGTCCTCTTTCTCCACCTGCTGTGCGGAGCGTGATGAAGTTCGAATCAACTGAAGAACTGCTCGTCGCTTGGGAAGAGTCCGACGACCAGTTGCATTACAGGTGGTTGATGAAATCGCTGTTGCTATGGCAGACAATGCTGCGCGCAGTTCCCGATCGTCAGGCAGTGCGCGTGCTGTGTCGCGACAATTGAACGTCCCGTGGTCCACTGTACGGAAGGTGCTCCGAACCATTCTCAGACGGTATCCGTACAAGATCCATATCGTACATCAGCTTGCACCACAGAACGCGCAATGACGTGTTAATTTCGCTCTCCACTTTCTCGCAAGGAGTGAAGTTAACGAGGGCTAGCCCTGGACCAACCGATGGACAGATGCTCATTTTTCTCTGACGGGTGAGGTGACACACAGAATCGCCGAGTGTGGGGATCTTCACCTCCAGTCACTGTGCACGAAGTTCCTTTTTAGAACAGGTTGGCGCTCAAGGATGAAAGACGTGCAATGACTGGCCAGCTTTACGGCGATATGCTTCTCCAGCATGTCATACCCGCCCTACAGGAGAGATGCGCATTGAAGTCAACAGTTTTCATGCAAGATGGGGCCCCACCACACATCGCTCGTGAAGTTCACCTGCTTCTCCGAAACACATTTGGAAACTATCGAATTGTCATCCGATAGTTTCCAAATGTTTGGACGTGATGATCACCTGATCTCACTCCCTGTGCTTTCTGGTTGTGGGGCTACTTGAAGGACAGGATTTACCAGGGGAACATACAGATATGTGCTGATCTGAAGCGTAGCATATCAAGAGAGGTAGCCAGCATACCTATGGACATGCTTCGTTCTGCTGTGCGCTTTCAGACTCTTCTGGGCATTGATGGGCGCCATATTGAGTCCTTTTTGTAGCAGTGATGGTACCGGTAATGGAATGCTGAACCGTAGCAGCACATTAAAAATGTTTTAATTGGATTGATTCTGCATTATTTCTCTTCCCCATGTCTTTGACATTAATGCTACCAAGTTTGGTACTCGTACGGTAATTAGTTTGCGTGTTATAACATACTAAATATGAAAAGTTTAATTATAACCACCAGGTACATGATGTCCTTGCTAATAGTCATTAGGTGGATTTTCTCTCGTGATTCGGCAGATATTTGCAATTTCTTTTTTGAAGTGTGTAGCTGGAGTGAAAAATGGTCCTGAGCACTATTGGACTTAACATCTGTGGTCATCAGTCCCCTAGAACTTAGAACTACTTAAACCTAACTAACGTAAGAACATCACACACATCCATGCCCGAGGCAGGATTCGAACCTGCGACCGTAGCGGTCACGCGGTTCCTGACTGAAGCGCCTAGAACCGCTCGGCCACACCGCCGGCAGCTGCAGTTAGCCCAAACAAATATTGCTTCTCATGCCCTTTATGCGATGCCCAAAGTTGACGGAAAGTTTTTGTATGTTTCACATTACGCAAACTGTTTTTTTTTTTTAGCGAGGAATTTTATGTACCCATTCGAGAGAACGGTCCCAAGTTAGGTTATATGATATTCGTTTCATTTATATGTATTAATAGGGACAGCAGAACACAAAAAACAATCAGTACTTCCGGAGCAGCTGAACAGCACTGCTACATTGCGGTAACAATCAGTGCCGGCCATGGTCGGTGATGTCGCTGCTGTTATTCTTCACGTTTTACTGTCTCTATTAGTACATATCGAATATCATAATAGCCTAATTTGGAACCGTTCTATACAATGGTCACTTAAAACTCCGCTTTAAAAATCAACTTGTTTGTAATGGGAAAGAAACCGACGATTTTCGGCAACACTGGACATCGCACGCGTATATAGTGGTATAAATAAATGAAGTTGAGAGCACATCTCCAGGTAAAACGTTGAGCTTGGGGCCACACTTGGTATTAATTCATTACAACCAGGTAAAACGTGTCGACTTTATTGCCGATCTGAGATTTGAACCACACACCTTGTAAGTAGGCTGTTTAGGTTTTTATGTTGGTAACGCCATGTAGCGCTCTGTATGAAAATCACTGACTGTACTCTGTGCGGTCTGTGACTGGCTGGCATTGTTGGAATATTTGCTATTGTAGTGTTGGGCAGTTGGATGTGAACAGCGCATAGCGTTGCGCAGTTGGAGGTGAGCCGTCAGCAGTGGTGGATGGGGGAAGAGAGATGGCAGAGTTTTGAGAGCGGGCGATCTGGACGTGTGTCCGTCAGAAGAACGAAATTTGTAAGACTGGATGTCATAAACTGATATATATATATATATATATATATATATATATATATATATATATATATATATATATATATTATGACTTTTGAACACTATTAAGGTAAATACATTGTTTGTTATTTATCGAAATCTTTCATTTGCTAACTATGCCTATCAGTAGTTAGTGCCTTCAGTAGTTAGAATCCTCTATTTAGCTGGCAGTATCGGCGCTCGCTGTATTGCAGTAGTTCGAGTAACGAAGATTTTTGTGGGGTAAGTGATTCATGAAAGGTATAGGTTATTGTCAGTCACGGGCATTCTTTTGTAGGGATTATTGAAAGTCAGATTGCGTTGCGCTAAAAATATTGTGTGTCAGTTTAGTGTTGATCAGAACAAGTAAAGAGAGAAATTTCTGAGTTCGTTCAGTTCTGCTCAGCTGTTTGAAAATCAAATAACGTAAGGGGTTTACCAGCACAGTAATTCATAAATTTTTCCAAGGGGAGGTTTCAAAAATGTTCAAATGTGTGTGAAATCTTATCGGACTTAACTGCTAAGGTTATCGCTCCCTAAGCTTACACGCTGCTTAACCTAAATTATCCCAAGAACAAACACACACACCCACGCCCGAGGGAGCACTCGAACCTCCGCCGGGACCAGCCGCACAGTCCCTGACTGCAGCGCCTAAGACCGCTCGGCTAATCCCGCGCGGCTAACGGGAGGTTTCAACCCTCCAAGTATATGTCCAGTGTCTGGGTCACCTTCCGCTCTTCTCCCATCTCCTCCCTAATTCCTAAATAATCATTCCATATGGTAGCAGTATACTCATATACACTGAAAAAATAGCCTTAGCCGAAAATGCAACGGAAAGCTGACAAAGCACTAGGATAAAAAATACTATTTACATTTAATCGGTTTAACCATACGTTTTAGTCCCCTAATCTCTGTTTTACTTTATCACTCTACTAGTAAGCGATCGATATTTTGCCATTTAAATCTTTCAGTGTTTCTGTTTCTCGTAGTTTCCTATCACGAATTGGAATTCACATTTTCGTTTGAACACCGATTCTTTTCGTCACTGGACTTCCGTCTACGTGAACTGAAACAATTTATTTCCCTAGTTTATATTTTAGGGAAACATATATTTACGGAGAAAATTGTAGCAGTTATCAGATACATCACTTATTTGTACCAGTTTATATACACGTAAATGTGATTATGACTATCACCTCAGCTTCAAGCCGGAAATGGGAAGTGAAAAAAAGAATGGTTCAAATGGTTCTGAGCACTATCGGACTTAACTTCCGAGGTCATCAGTCCCCTAGAACTTAGAACTACTTAAACCTAACTAACCTAAGAACATCACACACATCCATGCCCAGGGCTGGATTCGAACCTGCGACCGTAACGGTCGTGCGGTTCCAGACTGTAGAATGTAGAACCGCTCAGCAACCCAGGCCGGCGGTGAAGTGAAAATTTTGACGGAAAACTTCTGTCTCGGAAGGGATATTGCAGACCTAATCTTTCAGCACAGGTTGAAAACAACATTCTGTAACAGGGTTGTCTCCTTCCGGGGTCTCTTAGTGTCTCCAGTGTATTCCTGCGCACGGCTTAACGTGTTATTTGTTTATTAAACGGTTGTACATGTTAAACTCGTATACGTGCCATTTTAAGATCCGCCCTGGCGCATATGATACTCGTATATTATTTTGCATGGTTGGTATCCTAAGAGCTAAGATGCCTTCCTGTACCGTGTTAGTGTGAACGAAGAAAAGTTTAGTTTTTTCTGTACATTGCACTGATACAGAATACAGAGAGTGATAGTCAAGATACACAGCATGTTTTGAATGTGGAGATGCCTAAATAAAACTGGAAACAAACTTGCGGGGAAGTATGTACCGCGTCCAGGACGAATTTCTGCTTGACGTGGTTGTGTGGTATTATGTAGAGAAACGAGGATGTGCTATACGCCCCGGTGATCACTTGACATTACCAAAGTCTATAATGAAACTCGTGTCCGATGGCTGGCTCTCGCTGCCAGCAGCGTGTAGACTTGGAACCGAGCCAGACATGCCGTGTTTCACAAGCCGCCTGCACAAGTCCTCGGTGGTGACTGGGTCCGCTGTGAACCACCACGGCTGCCGGCGAGAGCTTCGCTCACTTTCTGTGCAGAGTACCAAGCTGTGTTCTCCAACATTCTACATCTGCGTCCTCACTCATCTAATGACAGAGCACGGAGTGGGCGGCTGGGAGATTGCGAAGCACACCTAAGCAAGAAAGCACTTCTACGTGACATGGGGGTGTGCAGCAGTAAATATGTTCAGGCAGGGCTGCTCCTCCTGTAAACGGCAAGGCCAGTACTGCTGCTCCAACTGTTAAGGACAAAGTCTCCGCGAATCACATGAACAATTAGAATAACAGTTGAGCGTTTTATTAATCTGGTAACTCGTTCTCTTTACTTACACTGAAGACGGGAGCCCAAATTCTCCAAATGGGTTGCGTGCCAACATTCGTGTCGTACAGCGCTCTTTTACATATCTGTTTCTTATTACGTTGTATTCCTTGTTGCAAGAGGACGGCAATGTCAACTTTATGCTTACAGCGTCATTATTCATTTCGTCGAGTGTACGGATAGCTTCACCGTATTGTTTCGAGAAGGAAAACACAGTGCTGTCTCCATCGTAAGCGAAACAGACAGGGTGCTATCTGAGGAAAGGTGCCATAAAATCAACCAGTTTCTGGATGTACCTTGATGACAGCCGCGCGGGATTAGCCGAGCGGTCTAAGGGCGCTGCAGTCCTGGACTGTGTCGCTGGTCCTGGTGGAGGTTCGAGTCCTCCTTCGGGCATGGGTGTGTGTGTTTGTCCTTAGGATAATTTAGGTTAAGTAGTGTGTAAGGTTAGGAACTGATGACCTTAGCAGTTAAGTCCCATAAGATTTCACACACATTTGAACATTTTGAACCTTGATGACATCTTTTTACTTGGTTACATGGAGCCGAAAACCTTACCCTTTTTTTGGGAGGTTTTAACTCGCTTCACTCCAGCGTTAGGCTAACAACTGAAGAGGAGATTGCTGGAAAGCTCCAGTTTTGGACGTTCTCGTCTACAAACGGGAGTGGTGGCAGTCTGTGGCATAGCATTTGCCATAAACCTACGCATGCAGACCGGTACCTCCATACGACTAGCTGTTAACCACCATACCAACGCATTAAACACGCCATGCTGAAAAACATATGATGCAGAATGTTAATGATGATTTGAGGCTAAGGAATCCCACAGCGGTAGAGCATAAAGTGGTCAAACTGTTCGTACTGTTGGGGGCAGGTGTGCGGAACATCGCCGCTACGCAAGGTTACAACAACATGAAAAATCCGCGCTGTTGGAGCATTGCTTGGCCGGTGGGACATGTAATGAAATATGAAACATATACAATTTCTGTTGCGTTTAGTTGCATTAAATCACAATGTTCTGTCAGTCAATGGGCAAAAGATTTTGACGGTTAGTTATGGCAGAGATAACTTGACCAAAAGTACTGGCCGTACCCTTTGAAGCGGGAAGAGCATTTGCGGCGAATAGGTCTACAGTCTGGTGGCCTATAAAGAAGCTGCAGGGTGTCATCTGTTATCCGAGACCCAGCAACAACAATGTCTCACCTGAACATAATGTTCAGTCGGACCACTGAGATATTTTGTCATCTTGAAGATAAAGCTGGAGAGCCGAGCAGAGTATCACAAATACAGGGGCAGTCGTAAAGTCTTAGCAAACACAGGCATCACCTGCAGCAGACACAGCGACAATTGTACTTAATGCAGAGGGTGATAATAGTTAAAGTTCCAGTTTTAAAATGTTGTAAAAACCGAACCACCGCGCAGATGGTGAACGGAAAATACCGAAGAAGGTGCAAACGTTATGTAAACAGAAAAATATTAAATAAAATTTTCCAATGAGATGGCTGTGCGAGTGTCATAGCGTAAATGGTTCGCCTACAAATGACAGATGAATCGCAATACAGTGGCTATAATGTGAGTTGCGAATTAAAAAGGTCACACTGTGTAATTTGTATGGCCACAAAAGTTTGGCATCTACATCTACACACATATTCCGCAATCCACCATACTGTGCGCGGTGGAGGGTACCTCGTACCACAACTAGCATCTTCTCTCCCTGTTCCACTCCAAAACAGAACGAGGGAAAAATGACTGCCTGTATGCCTCTGTACGAGCCCTAATCTCTCTTATCTTGTCTTTGTGGTCTTTCCGCGAAATATAAGTTGGCGGAAGTAAAATTGTTCTGCAGTCAGCCTCAAATGCTGGTTCTCTAAATTTCCTCAGTAGCGATTCACGAAAAGAACGCCTCCTTTTCTCCAGAGACTCCCACCCGAATTCCTGAAGCATTTCCGTAACACTCGCGTGATGATCAAACCTAGCAGTAACAAATCTAGCAGCCCGCCTCTGAATTCCTTCTATGTCCTACCTCAATCCGACCTGATAGGGATCCCAATCGCTCGAGCAGTACTCAAGAATAGGTCGTATTAGTGCCTTCAACAGTTGTGGCACTGTTAATTAGATAGACTAGGTTGTACCACATCGGAAGGGAAAAATCAGTTTTTAATTGCCCTGAGGCCAAAGCACACACAAAAAGCAACAATAGCATAGATCTTCAATAGTCCTGATTCCAAAAACTCCACAAAAACCAAAAATGACATTGGTATTGTCTAACCTGAGGCCAAACACCGCATAAAAAGCGACAATGACATCAGTTATTGTCTTGTGGCCACAAACCGCATAAAAAGCAACGATGAAATTGATTTTAACTGTTGTGAGATTGGTGCAAGACATGTCCAATATGCTGTCACCGTTTTATGTCACAGGTTGAAATCGAGAAACAGCATCTTCTACAAGAGATCGGAGTGTCTCAAGTGTCACATTCACATTCAGAATGCGTCACACAATGCGTGCCTTCAGTTCATCTACGTGTGCAGTGGAGCACTTAACACGGCATCTTTTAGACAGCCCCACAGCCAGATGTTACACCGATTCTGGAGAGCCAGGCTGTAGGGAAATGATGGCTGATAAGTCTAGCGTATCAAAATGGTTCAAATGGCTCTGAGCACTATGCGACTTAACTTCTGAGGTCATCAGTCTCCTAGAACTTAGAACTAATTAAACCTAACTAACCTAAGGGCATCACACACATCCATGCCCGAGGCAGGACTCGAACCTGCGACCGCAGCGGTCGCTCGGCTCCAGACTGTAGCGCCCAGAACCGCACGGCCACTCCGCCCGGCCTCTAGCGTATCCAAAATGGCTCTGTAGCAGCTGCTTCAATGGCTTTGCAATGTGCGGAGGAGCGCCGTCTTGCATAAAAATGATCCTACCTACGCGCAGACTCTGTTGATAGGTTGGTTGGTTGGTTGGTTGTTTGGGGAAGGAGACCAGACAGCGTGGTCATCGGTCTCATCGGATTAGGGAAGGATGGAGAAGGAAGTCGGCCGTGCCCTTTCAGAGGAACCATCCCGGCATTTGCCTGGAGTGATTTAGGGAAATCACGGAAAACCTAAATCAGGATGGCCGTACGCGGGATTGAACCGCCGTCCTCCCGAAGGCGAGTCCAGTGTCTAACCACTGCGCCTGTTGATAGGTTGGTTCAAATGGCTCTGAGCACTATGGGACTCAACTGCTGAGGTCATTAGTCCCCTAGAACTTAGAACTAGTTAAACCTAACTAACCTAAGGACATCACAAACATCCATGCCCGAGGCAGGATTCGAACCTGCGACCGTAGCGGTCTTGCGGTTCCAGACTGCAGCGCCTTTAACCGCACGGCCACTTCGGCCGGCTGTTGATAGGTTGGAATAACGTTATTGCGAAGAAGGCCCTTATAGCGTCTGCCATTGACTGTACGTAAAGGCCGGCCGCGGTGGCCGATCGGTTCTAGGCGCTTCAGTCTGGAACCGCGCTACTGCTACGGTCGCAGGTTCGAACGGGCATGGGTGTGTGTGGTGTCCTTAGGTTAGTTAGGTTTAAGTAGTTCTAAGTTCTATTGGACTGATGATCTAGATGTTAAGTCCCATAGTGCTCAGAGCCATTTGAACCATTTTGTCCAGGTAAAGAGTCCATATTATCGACAAGATATCGCCGTACGATAAATGATGCCGTCAACATTCATCACACAGTTACCTTTGCGTAATGAAATAGTACCGGTTGGTGTGCGTGAGCAATTTTTGCTTTGCCCATATTCTGCAATTCTGTGCATTGAGGTGCCCTTGGAGATGCCCAAGAATGTTCGTTCCATGGTCACTCATTGCCCACTTCCACGCGAGCAAGAAATTCTAGAGCAAACTTTCATCCTATTGGCAGGTCAGCAGAAAACAATTCCTGAGCACGGGTGATTTTGTAGATAGCAATGCAGGATGTTCCGTAGAATTTTATGCATCGCACTCGTAGGTGTTTTCAAAGTTTGGGCAATTCCCCGGGCACTGCATGTTTGCACACCTTCGCTCGAACCCTCCTGCAATATTGCGGGCACGTCTTCTTCTTAAATCGGATCAATTGTTTTTCTCCCTTTGCCGAACTGCACTGCAAAACAACATTTTCTTTCTTTCTCTTTTTTTTTTTAATTTCGGAATCACTTTCTCCAAACCGTCGTCAGACATCGGACCAAAGACTTTTTCCATACCCTCAAAGGTCCAAAACTTCTGCAGAGCTACTGGAGCAGTCATCGCTCTTGTAAAAAGGCTTTACAGCAGCGCGCTATCCTGCATCGAGACAGTCATTCCGAGCGTCTCAGACGCAAACGGAAGAACAGCCTTGTACCCCGCGTCCTTTATTTTGTATATTACACTGCTTACAGCGCCGTATAATGTTGTTTTTTTTTTTTTTTTTTTTTGCTTCATATCGTTTCCACCTTCTTCGATAATATTCTGTCAAATTTGACGTGATTCCGAGCAGTGGTTCGTTTTTAATAGCTTTTAGAAACTGAAACCTTAATTGTAATCACAGTCTTATTATTTCATTCACTCTGATCGGTTTCGCTCGTGAGATTCGGGCTTCCTCAGATACTTATTTGCCTACGACAATGAATATCTGAATATCTTCAGGTCTGATGAGCTAGGCACATCAAAATGAATCAAATAATACGCAAACTGTGGCTATGCGTCTGTACACGAACGAAAAATTTTTAATTATGATCCCGAAAAAATAAAATTACATAATCGATTTTATGTTTGCACTCAAATGCCTGCAGTCATAATACACAATGAAATCCTTGTGCCACAGTTTCCTAGCACGCCGCTAGAGCAGCCGAAACACAATGGCGCAGTGCATGTGCACTTTATCAGTGACTGTAGTTATCTTAAATCCGTCTTCGCAACCACAAAAAATGTGTATTTTTGACAACATACGCGTTTTGTTTCTCTGAAGTAAAGTATCATCAGTAGTCTGTAATGAAAGACATTTACAATGTGGCTTGCTTTCTGCATCGAAAAACAGATTGTCACAGAACTTTTGATTTTACTTACAGCGTTTTATAGCTAGTTTTCCCTCACATCTGGAAACGCCGACTGCTTGCAAGTTTTTGAGGCATTCCTTCGTTTGGAACTATTGATTTTGGTCTAATACCACTCTGATTTGCAGAACTATGCCTTTTTATGTGAAACACGAGACAGTTTAGCGCCACTACTGTTTGTTTGTATCTTTCAGGGTAAATATGTCTTGTGTTTTTTGTAGTGTTACCTACCACCTTCCCCGCTGGTTTTTCCTTTGATCTCTGTTCCTCTGCGATCCGTCATATGTGTGCTACGTTGTTTAATAATGTTACTGTGTATTTTAATGTGTATAAGATAAATGAAGAGGTAGTCAGTTCTTGTGTTTTTCAATCTAGAATGCATGGAACTGCAGATGACAGGGATAGCAGCGGTTGTCATGCAAGATACGCATAATCGTACTTTGGCTTTCACCATACTGGAGGGCCACTTGCCTGGAACTTGTACTAGCGTTCGTCTCAATATACTGGAAGACTCGGTCCTCCAAATCTGGTGTACGCACAGTCCCCCGCCTCCCTGCACGTTCGTCTGTCTGAAAGGACTCATGATCACACAAAGGCCCGAAAAGAGCTTGAAATGTTGTGTGTTGTGGTTGGCGTCTTTGAGGGTACTTGTTTTGGTACAGCCGTGGTGCCTCTCAACGGTTTCCATCTGCTACACACACACACACACACACACACACATACATACACATACACACACACACACACACACACACACACACACACACACACACACACACATACACACACACCATCGCCGCTTGTTCCCGACATGAAGACCGCACCATTTTTCTGCTTACAGTCAGTATGCTGCGTCAATCACACAGCCAAGAACACACGGCACCTTGGCCAGAGGAATTGTTAATCGTCTGCGTCATATACCGTGGCAACAGTGCATTTCTGGACACATGTTTATAGGACCGTAGGTTGTGTTCCAAAAATGAACAGCTTAGAGACAGAAGTGATGACACTTTTGCAGGACCTGACCATCATTTTGCAGGACAATGCTCAAGCACGTACAGTGCAAGAGTGCAAGCTGTTACTGATGCGTTTGATTCCTCGGGTTGCTACGTGCTATACCACTTACTGCACTCCCCTGACTTAGGCTCTCGTGAGTTCAACTCGATTTCTAAACTGAACGAAACACTTCACGGCATTCGCTTCAGAACTGCTCCAAATTCGTCGGGCAATAGACCGCGCCTCTGGAACTGTCAACACAAATGGCACTGCTAAGAGTATCCTACGACTTCCACATCGCTGGCAATGGGTTATACACAATGCTGGTGACTACTTTGAAGGTCAGTAAAACTTTGAAGCACGTATCTATTTTGTACGAGCTGAAATAAATAGTTGCCACTATTAAAGTTCCAACCCTCGTATCTTCTTTAAAGCTTCCTAACATTTCGAGAGCCGGCCGCGGAGGCTGAGCGGTTCTAGGCTCTTGAGTCCGGAACCGCGCGACTGCTACGGTCGTAGGTTCGAATCCTGCCTCGGGCATGGATGTGTGTGATGTCCTTAGGTTAGTTAGGTTTAAGTAGTTCTAAGTTCTAGGGGACTGATGTCCTCAGATGTTAAGTCCCATAGTGCTTAGAGCCATTTGAACCATTTGAACATCTCGAGAGAAAATCATAAAGACACTGCACAAAAAAAATGTCGCACTCACAACACTAGTGTACGGGTGGACGATACGACCCGTATTTCCCAGAAAACTCTATACATTTCTGCATCTCGTTAAAAAATTCTGTAATAGCCTTCTAGTTGCTGTTTCACTAAACTGAAAATTTCAGACACATTTGCCTCGTACATGAGTTACGTAATTAACTTCTCAATGTAATTTTACGGAATAAGTTGTACGTTTATAATGTCAGAAGAACGTTTGTCCTTACCTTCCTTTCTAAATGCGATTACCTCGCATTGTCCGTGGACATTTATGAAGTTTTCTGCGCAAAAAATACCACACACCATTGGCATCCTGCCCAGCTTTCCCGTATATATCTCATTCCGAATTTATGATTTTCTTCTTTAAAATAAGGTTTGTCATACACAAGAGAGCGGAAGATGTTTGAGAGTGCGGAACCGTGCAGTTTTACCTGGTCCGTATGGATCGTTACATTGTTTCACGTCTGTTGTGAGCGTGACTTTTTTTTTTTTTTTGTTTTTGTTTTTGCACAATCTGTATAATTCGCTCTTGAGATGTGTCGAAGCATAATTTGCCAAATTTCGGTAAATACTTCTTTCCTTCATGATGTCATCGTAATCGTATCTGGCGGAATGATGCAACGAGTTTCAATAAGGGTAACTATCGATTCAGGAATAGTGTCTGGAATCTGGAAAGAGCAAGACGAGAAGTAACAGATTGCCACACTAGAAAAGTAAAACCGGCAGAGTGATGTTCCGTACCACAAATATACAGTCTGAAACTATTTTATAAATATAAAACAAACAACAAAGGAAATCTTACTGGAGTCTTTTCAAAATGAATATCTAAGAATCTGCTGGCTCAATGCGAATTTTGGCAACAACGGAACGGAAACAAACAAACAAACTCTTCAAAATCCCTATCTAATAAAAAGTTACAAAAAATAAGAGACAAGGTCTCATATTTTGCCCTTAAAAAATCGCAAAGGAACAACAGTGAAGGTCTTTAATTCTCTCTGAATGTCAGCTTGGGAGTTGGGAATGCATATCGATAAAAATAGCGTTCTGTAGAATTGCTTAAACCTAGTCATCAATAACAGTATTACTACCATAAGCAACATTATTAGACAGTACCTTCTCATTGAAATAATAATTCTCTGCAGAAGTAAAAATCCGACGGTCGCATTGACTCGGCTGTTACATAAGGTCACAGCACTTTATTGAACGCAAGCTGTCGTCACGACGTCAGAGTACCTTTACGCAAGACATACTGCTGAATGTTTCACTACGGTATTACTTGGTTCGGAAACGTGAATGGAGTCAGTTCGATACGACCGAGAAACGGACGAACAGTGTCATGTGCGCCAAAGAACTCCTGACAACTTCCTACCTACGTGTTTACTTCTACTCACACGTTGGTTCAAAAATGGCTCTGAGCACTATGGGACTTAACATCTATGGTCATCAGTCCCCTAGAACTTAGAACTACTTAAACCTAACTAACCTAAGGACAGCACACAACACCCAGCCATCACGAGGCAGAGAAAATCCCTGACCCCGCCGGGAATCGAACCCGGGAACCCGGGCGTGGGAAGCGAGAACGCTACCGCACGACCACGAGATGCGGTCACACGTTGGTGCAAGTAGTCTGAGAGATGTTACGGCAGTTATTGAAATTTGAAAATGCGTTAGATGAAGCACTAAGTTTAAGTTACCCATGAGCATGACGATAATATAAAGGAATAATAGTTCAGATCTATAGCGTTTATTGTAGTTAAATGCGAAAACTGACACGAGCGAAAATACACGCTAATACAAACAAAAAATTTCGAGCATACAGTAGCAAAATGAGTCGTTAGCGAAAGATACCTGTGAATGTGTGTTTGCGAACTGCCTTGACTTCTATATGAAATAATCTTCTATTTCATTCTTGTCAGGTTTCGCATTTAAGTATAATAAACACTATAGAAACAATTAGGAAATCCTTGGTAAGATCTTATGGGACCAAACGTCTGAGGTCATCGCTCCCTAGGCTTACACACTGCTTAATCTAACTTAAATTAACATACGCTGTGGACAACACGCACACCCATGCCCGAAGGAGGACTCGAACCTCCAACGGGTGCGGGTGAGCCGCACGGACCGTGACAAGGCGCCTCAGACCGCGCAAAACACTATAGATCTGAACTATTATCCCTTTATATCGCATGTATTTGAACCTAAACATTCACAAGTGTCAGATTTCGCTGTTTATTATGTTAAGTCTTATATAAAGCCGAATATCTAGCATAGAGCCACTACATTACAACACTGCTAAAGGCTGAAAGGGGAGTCAATAAACGTAATATAACGAGAAAAGTGAAACCGGCCACCTTCCTAGTTGCCTGCCATGGTTCATGCATTGGCTACAGGCGCCGGAGGGGTAACTGTCGTATACTATACTTGTTCGTTCAGTGTCATACGTAGCGAACGAACAGACCGGGAAAGAAGAACCATTGGCTGTGCTTTACAAAAGAGTTGTACATTCCAGAAATGTTGTGAATAGCTGTTCCCTGTTGGACTGCATGTAAAAGTGGACTTCAATCAGTCTTCTTAACAATCGTTAACACAACCGTCTTGTGAACAGGATGCTGTAATTTTTAGAGACTCCAACCACCGCACCCACTACGCGTAGAGTATAGAGTATCAGAACTGTAACAGAAAATATCGCATATATAACAATCTTCTTCTTTTTTGGAGGTTCCCTACCTCAGTCACTAGAAGCGGACCCTTACGGCATCACTTTGTTGTCCGCCTGCTGTCTGTCGGTCTGTTAAGAACCATTTTTCTCAGGAACGAGTAGATGGGCCAAGCTGAATTTCATGACAAATTTCATGACAGTCCCCTGGCGGTGCAAAAAATTGAGGGTTGTAACTCAACGCAATCAAAAGATACGGCCATTTATACCACATCTTTTGATACTCGCAAATTCACTCATCAGAATATCCAGGGCTATTACAAATGATTGAAGCGATTTCATACATTCACTCTAGCTCCATTCATTGACATATGGTCGCGACACACTACAGATACGTAGAAAAACTCATAAAGTTTTGTTCGGCTGAAGCCGCACTTCAGGTTTCTGCCGCCAGAGCGCTCGAGAGCGCAGTAAGACAAAATGGCGACAGGAGTCGAGAAAGCGTATGTCGTGCTTGAAATGCACTCACATCAGTCAGTCATAACAATGCAACGACACTTCAGGACGAAGTTCAACAAAGATCCACCAACTGCTAACTCCATTCGGCGATGGTATACGCAGTTCAAAGCTTCTGGATGCCTCTGTAAGGGGAAATCAACAGGTCGGCTTGCAGTGAGCGAAGAAACGGTCGAACGCATGCGGGCAAGTTTCACGCGTAGTCCGCGGAAGTCGACGAATAAAGCAAGCAGGGAGCTAAACGTACCACAGCCGACGGTTTGGAAAATCTTACGTAAAAGGCTAAAGCAGAAGCCTTACCGTTTACAATTGCTACAAGCCCTGACACCCGATGACAAAGTCAAACGCTTTGAATTTTCGGCGCGGTTGCAACAGCTCATGGAAGAGCATGCGTTCAGTGCGAAACTTGTTTTCAGTGATGAAGCAACATTTTTTTTTTAATGGTGAAGTGAACAGACGCAATGTACGAATCTGGGCGGTAGAGAATCCTCACGCATTCGTGCAGCAAATTCGCAATTCACCAAAAATTTACGTGTTTTGTGCAACCTCACGGTTTAAAGTTTACGGCCCCTTTTTCTTCTGCGAAAAAAAACGTTACAGGACACGTGTATCTGGACATGCTGGAAAATTGGCTCATGCCACAACTGGAGACCGACAGCGCTGACTTCATCTTTCAACAGGATGGTGCTCCACCGCACTTCCATCATGATGTTCGGCATTTCTTAAACAGGAGATTGGAAAACCGATGGATCGGTCGTGGTGAAGATCATGATCAGCAATTCATGTCATGGCCTCCACGCTCTCCCGACTTAACCCCATGCGATTTCTTTCTGTGGGGTTATGTGAAAGATTCAGTGTTTAAACCTCCTCTACCAAGAAACGTGCCAGAATTGTGAGCTCGCATCAACGATGCTTTCGAACTCATTGATGGGGACATGCTGCGCCGAGTGTGGGAAGAACTTGATTATCGGCTTGATGTCTGCCGAATCACTAAAGGGGCACATATCGAACATTTGTGAATGCCTAAAAAAACTTTTTGAGTTTTTGTATGTGTGTGCAAAGCATTGTGAAAATATCTCAAATAATAAAGTTATTGTAGAGCTGTGAAATCGCTTCAATCATTTGTAATAACCCTGTGTAAATGAACTAGCTATATACATCATTAAATTTGTACGGAATCCTCAGAGCAATGTCCTACTCGCACTTGACCGTTTTTATTTTTCTTTTTCTTTCCAGAGAACTCGTGTGTGCTCACATGTAACCTGAGGTACCGCCGTTGCAATATCAATCCCACATGAGCATCTGCGAAACAACGAAGGAAAGGAAGAATAGAGTTTAACGTTCCGTTAACAGCGCGGTCATTAGAGACGGAGCACAAGCTCGGATTACGATTAGAAGGGGAAGGAAATCGGCGGTGTCCTTTCAAATAAACCATCCCGTAATTTGCCTGGAGCGATCTAGGGAAGTAAGATGGAGCCACATTGTAAGATGAAATGGCGCCATACCTGCAGCTCTCTTACGATGTTTCCGTAATACTGAAGAGTGTGCCGCGAAGTTCATTACAGCCGTGCAGATAAAATCTTCATCTGCATTCGAGTTGCCGTTACATTTCATTGACCACTACTGGATTTTCAAATGCCTTGACTATTTCAAGTCTTGTGCTTCCATGAGCGACACGTGGTCGCAGGGTCATGTGTGTCGTCAAGACGCCAAAATCTTTGTCGAACCAATTTATTCAGTGAAATTGTGTAGTTTCATTATTCATCGGCTTTCGACGTTTTATACACACACTACTGTCGCAAAATGGTTCGGTACATCATTTCCCTCGCTTTCTGTAACATCGTAAGTTCATTTAGTAATCTATGAGGTCTATGACCTCATATGTCTCAGCTGTGCAGAGCGTTTGTTTAACTTAATTCTGTTTTACTGGTTTCTTCTACACTATTATAATTTTCAGAAATGTTCATAAAAAGTCAGCTTTACATAATTTACATATATTATGCTCCAAAGGATTTCATGATAAAATATACTTCATAGCAACGTTAGTTACACCAGATCTTATTCCATTCGCCTTTGGAGGAGGGTAATACAAAGTTATGCCTCTGTACGCATCCTAATCCCTCCTCTTCTCCCGACCCTTACACGAGACAAACAAACAAGACAATAGAATTGTTGATCAGTCTGTCTTGAATACAGTTTATGAAAATTACTCCCGACTGGGTTTTACGGGGACATTCAGTTTCAGGTTCTAAAAGCAGCTTTGTTTCAATATCGTGTGGACAATACTGTCACATCGCGGTTGTACAATCGACCTTCTGAATTCCTTCGACGTCTTAAGTCAGGCTAGCATTATAAGTGATAAGCATCTCAGACATTGAAGCCATGCTGCAGAACTGCTCCCATTAATCTCCTTAGTTTACACTTTTCCATAGGCGCCGGCCGGTGTGGCCGAGCGGTTCTAGGCGCTACAGTCTCGAACCGCGCGGCCGCTTCGGTCGCAGGTTCGAATGCTGCCTCGGGCAATGGATGTGTGTGATGTCCTTATGTTAGTTAGGTTTAAGTAGTTCTAAGTTCTAGGGGACTGATGACCTCAGAAGTTAAGTCCCATAGTGCTCAGAGCCATTTTTTTTTTTTTTGCTTTCCTATACTAGTCCTAAACAAACTTGAGTCTTACATTCGCATTTCACATGACCACTCGACTTCCTATGAATTCATAGGATCACCCTTAGGTAGTAAAACGACGCAGCAAGCTCCAGAACCTAACACCGGTACCCTTGTTGTTCACGTTGTACATCAGCCACCTTGCGACAATATTACCAGTAAACTTAGATTTTTCGCAGATAGTGCAATTATCTACAACAAAGTTGTCTGAAAAAAGCTGCACAAATATTTAGTCATATCTTGATAAGATTTTAAATTGGTGCTTTGAATGCTCATAAATGTAAAACTGGACATTTCACAAAACAAAAAAACCTAGTATCCTTTGTGCACAACATCAGTGAGTCACAATTGGAATCAGCCAACTAGTACAAATACCAAGGTGTGATTGTTTTTAGGTTTAAATTGAGCCACGAGAAATTTTCACGAAGATCCTGAAAGAACTGAGTTGGTATTTACTCGATGAAAGCCTACTTAGAAAGTTTGAAGCCCTATAATGGGGTGTACCCTCTGTCATGCATTTCACTGTGGTCTGCAGAGTGTAGATGTAGATTATTATTATTATTATTATTATTATTATTAGTAGATAGTGTTGACCTAGTAGATAGTGTCGGAAGTTCCATGCGGCTTTTCGCGGATGATGCTGTAGTATACAGAGAAGTTGCAGCATTAGAAAATTGTAGCGAAATGCAGGAAGATCTGCAGCGGATAGGCACTTGGTGCAGGGAGTGGCAACTGACCCTTAACATAGACAAATGTAATGTATTGCGAATACATAGAAAGAAGGATCCTTTATTGTATGATTATATGATAGCGGAACAAACACTGGTAGCAGTTACTTCTGTAAAATACCTGGGAGTATGCGTGCGGAACGATTTGAAGTGGAATGATCATATAAAATTAATTGTTGGTAAGGCGGGTACCAGGTTGAGATTCATTGGGAGAGTGCTTAGAAAATGTAGTCCATCAACAAAGGAGGTGGCTTACAAAACACTCGTTCGACCTATACTTGAGTATTGCTCATCAGTGTGGGATCCGTACCAGATCGGTCTGACGGAGGAGATAGAGAAGATCCAAAGAAGAGCGGCGCGTTTCGTCACAGGGTTATTTGGTAACCGTGATAGCGTTACGGAGATGTTTAATAAACTCAAGTGGCAGACTCTGCAAGAGAGGCGCTCTGCATCGCGGTGTAGCTTGCTCGCCAGGTTTCGAGAGGGTGCGTTTCTGGATGAAGTATCGAATATATTGCTTCCCCCTACTTATACCTCCCGAGGAGATCACGAATGTAAAATTAGAGAGATTAGAGCGCGCACGGAGGCTTTCAGACAGTCGTTCTTCCCGCGAACCATACGCGACTGGAACAGGAAAGGGAGGTAATGACAGTGGCACGTAAAGTGCCCTCCGCCACACACCGTTGGGTGGCTTGCGGAGTATAAATGTAGATGTAGATGTAGATGTAGATTAGTCAACTTCTGACATTCTGACAGATTTGATGCGGCCCGCCACGAATTCCTCTCCTGTGCCAATCTCTTCATCTCAGAGTAGCACTAGCAACCTACATCATCAATTATTTGTTGGATGCATTCTAATCTCTGTCATCTTCTACAGGTTTTGCCCTCTGCAGCTCCCTGTAGTACCAAGGGAGTTATTCCCTGACGTCTTAACAGATGTGGTATCCTCCTGTCCCTTCTCCTTGTCAGTGTTTTCCACGTACTCCTTTCCTCTCCGATTCTTCGTAGAACCTCCTCATTCCTTACCTTATCAGTCCACCCAATTTTCAACATTCTTCTGTAGCACCACATCTCAGATGCTTCGATTTTCTGCTTTTCCGGTTTTCCCACAGTCTATGTTTCACTATCGTTCAACGCTGTGCTTGAAACGTACATTCTCAGAAATTTCTTCCTCATATTAAGGCCTATGTTTGATACTAGTAGACTTCTCTTTGCCAGGAATGCCCTTTTTACCTGTGTTAGCCTGCTTTTGATGTCCTCTTTGCTCCGTCCCCGATTGGTTATTTTGCTGCCTAGGTAGTAGAATTCCTTAACTTCATCTACTCGGTGACCATCAGTCCTGACATTAAGTTTCTCGCTGTCCCCATTTCTAGTACTTCTAACTAGTTTCGTCTTTCTTCGATTTACTCTCAGTTCATATCCTGTACTCATTAGACTCTTATTCCATTAAGCGGATCTTGTAATTCTTCACTTTCACTCAGGATAGGAATGTCATCAGCGAATCGTATCATTGATGTCCACTCACCTTGAATTTTAATTCCACTCGAACCTATCTTTTATTTCCATCATTGCTATATAGATTGAACAGTAGGGGCGAAAGACTACATCCCTGTCTTACACCCTTTTTAATATGAGCACTTCGTTCTTGTTCGTTCACCCGTATTATTCGCTCTTGACTCTTGTACACATTCTATATTACCTGTCTCTCCCTGTAGCTAACCCTCCTTATCTCAGAATTGCGAACATCCAGCACCATTTGAGATTGTCGAACGCTTTTTCCAGGTCGACAAATCCTATGAACGTGTCTTGATTTTTCTTTAGTTTTGCTTCCATTATCAACTGCAGCGTCACAATTGCCTCTCTGGCGCCTTTACCTTTCCTAAAGCCAAACTGATCGTCCATACCGTCGTCCATAGATGTAGATATACACACTGTAATGTGACACTTTAATTTCCTTTCCATTCTTTATGGACATGATCTTGCAGTCATGCATAATAACAACAGTTACCATCCATAATACCATGAGGAAATACAGAGTCTTCCTTAATTTTCTCGTAGTCATATAGGGAGGGTATTCTCTTGGAGATACTGCAGATGACTTGTGAAATCCGACTGGCGTGATGCTGTCTGCCGCGAATTTCTCTCCTGTTTCTTTTCCTTCATCTCAGAATAGCACTTGCACCCTATGGCCTCAGTTGTTTGTTGGATATTTTACAGTCTCTGTTTCCCGCAACAGCTTTTACCCTCCAGAAAGGGTTTTTACACTCTGCAGCGGAGTGTGCGCTTATATGAAACTTCCTGGCAGATTAAAATTGTGTGCCGGACTGCGACTCGAACTCAGGACCTTTGCCTTTCGCAGGGAAGTGCTCTACCGACTGAACTGTCTCCACAGTATCCTTTCTTCCATGCAAGGTTCGCAGAAGAGCTTCTGTGAAGTTTGGATGATAGGAGACGAGGTACTGGCAGAATTGAAGCTGCGAGGACAGGTCGTGAATCGTGCTTGGATAACTCAGTCGGCAGAGCACTTGCCCGCGAAAGGCAAAGGTCCCGAGTTCGAGTCTCGGTCCGACGCACAGTTTTAATCTGCCAGCAAGGTTCAGCTTTTAGCCTCTTCAGCTCCCCCAAGTACCATAGAAGTTGCGAAGTTATTCCCTGATGTGTTATCATAACGTCTCTTCTTCTTGTCATTTTCTCCCTATGTTTCTCTTTTCACGAATTCTGCAAAGAGGCTCGTCATTCCTTAACAGTGAACCTAATTTTCATCATCCTTGTACATCACCATATTTCAACAGCTCGCATTCTCCTCTCTCCCGCTTTTATCGGCCTCTTCAAGGAAGAGAGTGAACATTAGGGGAGAAAGAACGCATCCCTGTCTTACAACCTTTGTAATGCGAGCAATCTTCTCTTCTTAACTTTCCTTCTTGGCTCTTGTACATATTGTATATTACCCGTCTTTCCCTATAGCTTACCCATATTTTTCTAAGAATTTCGAACATCCTGCACCATTTTACATTGTCGAATACTTTTTCTAGGTCGACAAATCCTACTAATGTGTCTTTTCTTAAGTCTTGCTTTCATTATCAAGCACAATGTCACATCGGCCTCTCTGTTATTTTCACCTTCCTGAAGCCAAGTCCTGAAATCGGGACTCATCCCATCAAGCTACGGTTTTCCAGTAGTCTAGGGTCCAACCGACATGGACACGAGCCCAGGAGAGGCGCTGCAGACGATGTCTTGCAGTTAGCAAGGGTACTCGCATCGATCATGTGCTGTTATAGCCCATTAACGCCAAATTTCGCCGCACTTTGCTAACGGATAGATTCGTCGTACGTCCCGCATGCAATGTTGCTTGTCTGTTAACACTGGTAGCTCTAGACAAACATTGCTAGTGTCGGTCATCAAGTAGAGGCCGTTGGCCAATGCGTTGTCCGTAGTGAGAGGTAATGCCTGAAATTTCGTATTCCCAGCACAGTTTTGACACTGTGGATCTCAGAATATTGAATTCCCTAGCTCCAACTACCATTCCACGTTCAAAGTCTGTTGATTTTCGTCGTGCGGCCATAATCAAACCGTAAATCTTTTCACTGAATGACCTTAGCACAAATGACAGCTCCGGAAACCCACCGTCTTTTTATACATTGTGTACGCAGTACTACCGCCATCTATATAATATGTGCATATGGCTATCCCATGACTTTTGTCACATCAGCGTCAGTGTGACGAAGATTGGATTCAACACTCTGAGGTCTGCATTGTTTGAAAATATTGCACAGAACATTGAGATTACTGCACTTCGAATCTACGTGTATACAGGATCATACTGGGCACTTCTAGACTGAACGTAAAGACTGATTGTCGGTAAACCTTCACATTAGCTCTAATTTCCTCTATTTTACGAGACATTTGTAGAAGTAATATGTTCCCCGACTCTTCTTGCCTTGTAAGCTCTCGAATGTTCAACAGTAGCAGTAGCCCTCCTGTAATTCGCAACGCCGGCCACAGTGACGTATTCTACCTGTTTACATATCTCTGTATTTGAATACGCATGCCTATATCAATTTCTTTGGCCTTTCAGCATATAACCTCATCGGAGTTGCGCTATACTGCATATACTCTGCAGAAAGGCCCTCAAACGGAAAGGTTTTGATCGCTCCTAATAGATTCTACAAACAAACTTCAGTACTCGTTTAGTGGCCACTATCACCGAACAATTTTAAAAATTCGGGAGGAATATTAAATATTATCTATTCTCACCGCCCTATTTGATAGCAAGTCGTCGAAAGCTCTGTTAATCTTTGACTCCAACATACCTCTTCAATAGGACCATGCCTGAAAAAACACTATGGACTGCAGTTTGCGGTGTTCAACAAACTACAGGGCTAAAATTTTATTTTATTCTTAGTAGCTGGTACTTTTCGGAAATGAAGATAGAAGCACAATGTCTTCTAAATAGGGGAATATGTGTTTCGCCTCTCAGATGTGGTATTAATTTCTGAGATGAACAAGGAAGCTGATATTATGGTCGCTGCTATGAGATTAATCATCTCTAACATTAACTATGTTTACCTCTTTATTTTACAACTACAGCGTGATAGCAGTAGTTGTAGATTGTGTTGACGACGACTAACCATCATATTTGTATGTGGTGTAAGTGGTTTCATTATGACAGCCCTCTTATTACTATAGCGTTGTACTGCGTCGTTTAGGAACGTAGCATCGAAAGGTAAAGTGACAACAGAAAATGGCTTGGCCTGTTATCGCATCCCCGTTAATGTGGCAACTGGCAACCCGGTGTGGCTTACACCACAACCGCTTCCTGTGGAAATACATGGCGGCTTTTGCGGAGGAACGCGGAAGGCGTTCGGCAGTGTATTTGCAATCCATCTCTACTCTTGCGTATTTTGTGGGCCTTCCTCCTCAATTCACAACCTCTTTGATCGTTGCAAAAATGTAGGCACTTAGAACTAGAGTTAATTTATCATCTTGATTCATGTCATTAACACCGATTTGCTGAGACACACTTTTAAGCTACTGACAACAATAAGAGCTGGAAATTATAAACTGATAAACACAGTGAAATAAAAAACAAAAAAATACAATTTATTCAATTCAGAAATGATTTGATTCGCCATTGAATTTTGCGGGTAGATTAATTTTTCCTCAAAAAACGTTCTTGATTAAACTGTCGAGTGTAGAGTAACGAGTTAAATATGTTACTATCAGAATCAATTAAGCATTTGAGTATGTTCAGAAAGAAAATTCCTATCAACATTAAATATTACTGCTAAAGATCACCAAAAGATTGAATGTGTCAATTTTTCATTCGTTAACATGCAAATAGCATCTATATAATTACTACTTTTTTGTCCATTGTTTCTGAAGTTAATAGCCTAACGACATCACTCTGCTAAGCAGTTCCTAGGTGTGTCGAAAATTTTCTGCTCAGGTGTAAACAAACGGAGTTTTCATTAGTAACAATCCCTTCTTCCCTAACGTACGTAAAACTCAGAACTTATCCAATCACATTAAAAACGTCGTTCGGTACAGATTACATATCAGTCGGCCAGTACTTGTGAGAGCGTTTAAAATCCAGATCTTTGAATAGAAAAATTAGAGAAATTTCGAGCTTTAAGCACTCACAGTATATTAAAACAATAATTCATGATCATTCAAAACGTAACTGTTATGTAAGTTGCTAGGATGAATTATGAAGATAGAGAACTAAGAAGCACTCTTCATGTGCCCGACTCGTGTGATATTTGCAAGCAGAGCCAGAACGAAGGAAGTACGTGGGTATGTCTATTAATGGCATATTGGCACCTCTAAATTGGCCCTACTTCTTCTACCATAGCAATTACCTAATCATTTACCTACAACAATCATTAAATGTATAATACTTCAAAACAGCAATAATTTGGCAGTCCTTAACATGCTATTATACACATATATCACCAGTGTGACGCCCATTTAAGATTATACAGAGAGAAAACGTCGCCTTTGGTACTACCCCGTTTAAAAACCAAGAGTGTACAGAGACAATTCGCACATATCAAAAGTACTCATTTTCTTTAATATGCTTACGAAACTGCACTACTGTTTTGCGAATTTTCTTTCCATTTTAGCCTTGTGATAGGTATCTTTTATTTTTATGTTTTGTCATATAATACGAGTACTCGCCGCCGGTATGGCCGAGCGGTTCTAGGCGCTTCAGTCTGGAACCGCGCGACCGCCACGGTCGCACATTCGAATCCTGCCTCGGGCATGGATGTGTGAGATGTCCTTAGGATAGTTAGGTTTAACTAGTTCTAAGTTCTAGGGGACTAATGACCTCAGCAGTTGAGTCCCATAGTGCTCAGAGCAATTTGAACCATTTTGAACGAGTACTTATCGTACATTATAGATACGTTCCACCCTGTCATTATTTCAAGATTATTTTTTTCCGAAACTGTGTTGAAGATGTTTGTTTCTATGGTTAGATCACTCATTTTCTTGTCGTACATCTCTTGTCGTACGCAACATTCCAAAATTTTCTTCTTTACTTATCAACAGAAAATTATGCTGAACTCCTAGAACATGCATATGTTCTGTTATATTAACTTAGTGATATAAAGTACGCCTTCGGTATTTATTTCATCCGCTTTCTTTCTACACATGACTTATCATCACAGAAATTTGGTAGTGTTGCTACGGAGTACCTTCTGCCGTGCATATACTATGGCATGCGTAGTGTATATAAATTTGAAGATAACAGATGCACTGTATGTATTTCCTAGTAGTAATATATATTTTTTGTTTTCTTTCATAAGGATAATCACGTTGGAGAGTCCCAGCGTTAAACATAAATTAAGTGGCGATTTCTTACGTAACAAATGACGCAAATGAGAATACTCTCTCGCACTTTTCCAGCTGAGGAAAGTTTAACGTCTCGTCGCCGTCGATGTCAACGGTAATGAAGCACTACCTCGGTTGTAGAAGTTGTGGAAATAATATGGTTCGTGGCATTAGCGATGAAGGAACTACGTAATGATTCAGTCTATGTGAGCCTCTACACTTAAACTTCCATCTACATACATATAGTTCTCAAGCCATCGTGCGGTGGGTGCGTGACGGACGGTACACTGTACCACTCCTAGTCATTTCCTTTCCTGTTCCATTCGCAAATAAAGCGAGCGAAAACTGACTGTCTATATGCCTCCGTACGAGGCCTAATTTCTCTTATATTCACTGCTTGGACCTTACGCGAAATGTACGTTGGTGGCAGTAGAATCGTCCCGCAGTCGGCTTCACAAGCTGCTTCTTTAAATTTTCCCGACAGTGTTCCTCGAAACGAACGTTTCCTTCCCTCCAGGGATCACCATTTGAGTTTCCGAAACGTCTCCGTAATATTGGCGTGTTGCTGAGCCTTGTACTCAACAACAGGTCGCACTAGCGCCCTGTATACGGTCTCCTTTATGGATGAACCACCCCGCATCCAGCCATCCTGATTTAGATTTTTCGTGATTGCCCTAAATCGCTTCAGGGAAATGGAACCTTTGAAAGGGTATACGATGGACTACCTTCCCCAACCTTTCTCTAATTCAGTGGGACCGATGATCTAGCGGTTTGGTCCTCTCTCCCAAACCAATCAACCAACGACCCAACCAACGGCTGAACCACGCGTTCTAAAAAGTCTCCCAATAAACCGAAGTCGACCATTCTCCTTCCCTAGTATAACTTCTTACATGTTTCTTCCATTTCATATCACTTTTGCGACGCTACGCCTCGATATTTAATCGACGTGATTGTGTCAAGCAGCACACCACGGGTTTGTTTTTCCTACTTACCTGCATTAACTTACGTTTTTCTACATTTCTAGCTAGCTGTCACTTATCACACAAACCAGAATTTTTGTTATCTTGTATCCTCCCAAGGTCACCTAACGACATCTTCCCTTACACCACAGCATCATTAGCAAACAGCCGCAGATTGCTTCTCACCCTACAGCAATCCTCTCACACTTCCCTGGGGCACTCCTGACGTTACCCTCCTGAGTATTATTACTTAAGGAGTCATCGAGTCACTCACATATCAGGGAAGCTATTCCATACGCCCGTACCTTCGTTAGCAGAGTCCAGTTGCGCACCGTGTCAAATGGTTTTCGGAAATCTAGAAATATGGTATGTGCCTGTTGCCCTTCATCCATAGTTCGCGTTATATCACGCGAGGAAAAGGCAAGCTGAGTTTCGCACGAGCGATGCTTTCTAACACGGTGCTGATTCGTGGACAGAAACCATGGAGAACTGTAAATATGGATGTTCTGGTGGTAATCTGTTCCCACCCTTGAGGCATGCGCGTCCAGCGTCAAGACTAGTGTGCCGCCTCTTTCTGTATGGTATCCCGATCCTATCCCACTGGGTTCCGGCTTAAAAGAGCCGAGATTTCTAACACAGTCCGCAAAACGCTCACCCGGTAAAAAATACGCAATAAACAGTTTGGAAAGGAAAAAGGACTGACTGGTTTCTAGAGCAATTAACACTTGAATGCAATTTTTACTGTGTGGGCGGCCTCTTAGGACATTAGTGATCACCATTAATTGACTCTTTTTTTCATAATAATGAATAGTAGTTCGCTGTTGGTTAGAAACCAACAGGTCATATCAGAAATAAGTTCTAGTGCTGTCGTGTGTTAATCGAGAGACAACTGTTCGGAATTTTAAGTCGCAAACGGATGCTGAGACGTTTCGAACGGAATGGCGAATCCGAGCTGCAGCACATTGTTACGAGGTGTGTCCCAGTTACTTAACTTCCCTCCAGACAGAACGTGTGGACGCAGTTTGTCTGACCAGCGATACTTGTTGAACGCCAACTTACTTGTTACCCAAACTGCAGCTTGAACATAATTATTGGTATTTCTTAAAGGGTCAAGTTGGATGTAACTTGTTAGATACCCCTCACTTGCTCTTAGTCTAATGTGAAACTGGAAAACAAATGAGAAATAAGTTTTTAGGTATCACGACCATCCATAAACATTGTGTCGCAAGTGCTTTAGGGCTGCTTCGTGATAACAAGCCTATGGTGATAATTTACTCGTCTAAGCTCCACATTACGGCAATATTTTGTTCAGTCGATAGTACTGGATTGTTGTATCGTGCTATGGCATCGCTGTATTACGTGTGACAGGCTTTTTGTTTTTGCTTCTTTGGTTCAGTGGCGTCGCGTCGGATAATGTTGTGGAAGCTGCATAATATTTCGACGAGCCATTTTCAGTTGCTGACTGACGTGTTGCTGCAATGGGAATATATACGCTGGCTCAGTAGAGAAGTGCAGGCGCCAATGGTTAAAGCTATAACGTCATCGTAGAAAAATCATAGAGCACGGCAACGTCCAGTGCCCCCAGCCGTACAAACGGGCCACGGACTTCTTCTTCTTTCTGTTTTTACTTTAAAACTTCGTCGCGTCGCATATGGCCCCTCGGGAGCTGCTTATCATGTTTAACAAATGGTTCAAATGGCTCTGAGCACTATGGGACTTAACATCTATGGTCATCAGTCCCCTAGAACTTAGAACTACTTAAACCTAACTAACCTAAGGACATCACACAACACCCAGCCATCACGAGGCAGAGAAAATCCCTGACCCCGCCGGTAATCGAACCCGGGAACCCGGGCGTGGGAAGCGAGAACGCTACCGCACGACCACGAGATGCGGGCCATGTTTAACAGTTGAACGCAAAAGTAGACAATTTTAAGTTATCAAAACAAGTGGCATGGACCGGTGATTGAAAGAATCGAAAATCAATTGTGGTTGCGTCGATTTCGGTTCAGATTATACGTTATTCTCCTATGTTATTCCACATAAAAGATAAAAGATATCTTAAACAAGACAATATCATTCAGTATGCTATCTGAACGTGCTTTTCCTTGAATCATTCTGTTATCGATAGATGAAGAATGCGCTCCTATGTGTAAGAAAAACATGCGCACCCGATATCCTTTTCTTCCATATTAATTTCGCATTTGCAGCACATTGTAAAAAGAAGAATTATGACAAAATTGCTTACGAAGATAAATTTATAAGTAATAGGTACAAATTTTAGCAACGATCTTATCTAGGCATCCTGCCCTCAGTCTTTCGATGTTCTATTCTATTTAGACTTCGTTAAACTAGAACAAATGTGAGTGGAGATTGTGTATAGCTATCGTCGCTCATATAACGTATTTTCAAGTAATGAGCATGGAGCCTTTATATGCAGAGAGGAAATTGAGAATTTTGAATTCAAAGTTTTCATGATCATGACTTCGATACTGAATGGAACAAAATTACGTATCTTGGGGTCAGCAGTGCACTTATTGGGTTAGATAGAGCAGAAATCAGTCGTGGAATTAAGTTGCTTTAATATGACATTTATAGTCACAACGCAGATCAGATTTCGACCTGTGTCAGGTCAATATCAATGCAGTGCGGAATTGTAGCAGTTGTTCGTGCTCAAGTGAATGCTTACATAGTTCAACCATTACTTGAAATGTCATATTAAAGCAACTTAATTCCGCGACTGATTGCTGCTCTATCTAACCCAATATAACCACAGTCGTTGCGTGCACCCACCCCATGGAGGGCAACCTGATGAGTGCACTTATTGTTAGCTGTACAAGGACTATTCCAAATTAATCTGACAAAATGTTTCCAGACGCTCTTTTATGTACTTTTCAGATACGTCAGTTATGTAATTAACTGAATTAATACTCCACTCTGCAGTGAAGTGAGCGCTCTTTGCCTGCAGTCGAAACTAAATTCTTGACTTTCGCGAACAATGCTTTCACCAACTGAGCACTAGCCGAGAAAGGCTGGGCTCGAGTCTCTGTTTAACACCCAGTTTAAATCGTCAGGAAGTTTCGTGTAATTAATAAAGCAGAATTGATTGGATGATAGAGTGGTAAAGTGTCAGGCAACGGATCCACAAGTTCTCTGGTTCGATCCCCGATTAATCCTAAAAAAATATTTTGATACAATCACTGCATTTCATTTTGAGCAAAGGCTTTCCACTGATACAGTTAAACCTGCCCAGTTATTACGGAGATACTGAGTGGGATTCTTCGGGTCTTTGAGAAGATCAGTCCTGAAAATCGATCTGATTTACTTCTAAGCTCGATGCCATTTCTTATCACGTTGCCACAGAGAATGTCTTCAGTCCAAACTGTTGGCGTGGTACGGGAAGCGAACTATCGTCTAACATTCACTTTTCTATCAAACAAAACTAATGGTTCGAGTACAGACAGGGAAAGACTGCTTCAGATCACGTACCATTGCGATGGATTTCTTTGTCCTTAGAACATACTCGGGAAAGTAGCATTCGTCAAGCATCATCAGGGTTCACACACCCCATTTTAGTAAGGATCATGTACTTTCTTCCGTCTTTCGAAATCACGTTTCGGTGCTCGACAATCCTTGTCAGTTTCTTCGGTTGCAGGGCCTTCTCTACGTGGGCACTTCCACAATGAGGTTGCTGAAAGTGGACCGGGGCAAATGCAAATATCTCTCAAGGGAATCCTGATTTGCGGGCACTATTACCACTCTCATTTCTCTCTGCCTTGCAAGAAACACGTCTGTGACGTTGACACATTGTGGCTACACACAAATCCTCAGATTCAAAGCCTGACAGCACAAGGATTACTTCGGCCAAATAATGCAACTGTGGCTTGAAATATGTTCAGGAACAGTGTAATACATTCCACGCTCAGCTAATCTTTTTAGGGATAGTATTTGGTTCTGAATAACACTAATATTACCTGCATGCACTATTTTTACATTTTTATCTTTTTCTGCTTTCGTTGTGCTGTAACGCCTTGATGTCATCGAGATCACCCGATATCGGACAATAAATGGAGAAAGGTAAACGACTGTTAAAGCTCTGAAGAAGACCACCTAGTAATCGGTGGCTATAATTCATGAATTCCATAACAAAACAAAATCGAAACTTCAGATCCTATATTTCACCCAGTTCCTTCCGAATACCAGTTAAATGTTCTGTCAAAATGCCGTACAGTGTGTAATTCAATAAGTTGGCCAACTATACTGCCAAACGAGTTATAAACTGCGGAATGGTAGCGTGATATGTCACGTATGGTATGACGGTGTTAAATGAGGACATGTGCTCATATTACCATAGGGATAACTAAGGTCTCAACGGACCAGATATGTTTACAAAAAGTTAGAATAGTATTTCATCCAGAAGTGATGACCCGCGTAGCGATGGTCCATTTGTAAATAATTTCTTATTGTGTTGCTTTTTCCTGGTAATGGGAACACCAATGTAATGCGGATTGCGAGTATTTTGTGTTATTTTTCAGTCGTTAATGCATGGATGCGAATGATGCCGGAGAAACCTAAGGATCATAGACAAGAAGTAGAAGTTGCGTCAGTGACAATGTTTCATGTAACTCTTCCGTACTGGCTATAATTTGTACAAAATTATAAAATGGAGGGACTACATAAATTATTTTGTATTTCAATAATGCTCTCAGATGCTTTCTCCCTTTTCCGCGCGTTCATTTCCCTTCGTGTTTTTTTTTTACTTTTTCTCAACCACGTCAGAGTGAATTAATCCTGGATTACACACTAAGCTCCTTCGTTTTCTATGTCTCAATAGTAAAGCGGCGGTGAATATTTCTCAGAAGACGCTATGCCTTGATTGTCTGCGAATTTTACACACTAACGACCTTACTGTTGGATTAGATTTGAGTGTGGAATAGAATTTTCCGTCGGTGCGTGGCAAAATATGGTGACAGGTAAAAATGAAAACACCACATTAATCTTGATGTTCTGCAGTAATTTTATTTGTTCAAGAATCAAAATTCGTCTCTTTGGTACATCACCAGCTGACTATTGCTTCTGATACGACAACTGTTATCATTAAGAAAATTATATGTTTTAATTGCTGTTTTGTGATTGTATACAGAGAGCGGGGAACGAGTCTCATTACGGAGATAAGAAATATTGTTCTATCACGAAAATTTGTTGAAGAAAATTTCGATGAACTTCGAAATGCCTGAAAACACCTAACTGCTCCATTTACCACTGATTTTCCCAAACTGATTCCCGCAGATTTCCGGTGTCTTATTCAGAACTACACGATTCGATTTCCGAAACATAGATTCTCAGACGCTCAGTAAAGAAAATTAGGTTGTAATGTAGTCGGCAATACGAAGCACTCAATATCATAGCTTAGCGTACGAGTGTATGATGTATACATGAGTGGCGAGACGAATAATCTGCCACTGATGTGTTGCTTACATTATCGTCGAGCATGTGAAGTTCAGCAGTTTCTTTTGTGAGCGTGCGCGCATGAATCAGAGCAGTGACGTAATCGTGAATTCCACGCGTAAGAAAGCAGTTCAGGACAAACACGTAGCACAGGCGGCGCTCATTGCCACTCTTATGTTATTGTACAATGTCTATGTTGACAATTCACGTTATACAGTGTTCTTTCAGACATGCACGCATGTCTGGAGAAACATTGTCTGACGTGAATTGTCAACACTGGCACTGTACAATAACATACTAAGTATTACTTGCCTCAACAGGTTAAGACGACTATCACATCGAACGTTCCCCTCTGGCGGGAATCACATAGTGTGTGTGCGAGCAGAAAGAAACTTGAACAAATGTGGATTATGGAGGCGTTCTCGGATAGCCAAAGCAGTTAAGGCAACCACTCGCGTTAAGCTGGAAAGCCGGGTCCGAGTCACTTCCTGGCGTAAATTTTCATATTTCACCGATAAAAGAGGACAGCTCAAGTCAATTTAGAGTCACAATTTGCGAATCAAATTTCGTAATAACGTTGACATTCGTTTCTTTCGTCCCTTGTTTAAGAACACCACGTCCTATATATCGCTGTTGATCTGATCTTCAGTCCAAAGACTGGTTTGTTGCAGGTCTCCATGCTACTCTATCCTGTGCAAGCCTCTTCATCTCCGAATAACTACAGTAAGTTACATCCTTTTGAATCTTGGTCTCCCTCAACGATTTTTACCCCCTCACCTATACTTTCATCCAGTAATAAATTGGTGATCCCCTGATATCTCAGAATGTGTCCTATGAATTGATCCCTTCTTCTAGTCAGATAGTGCCGCAAATTTCTTGTTTCCCTAATTCTACTCAGACCTCCTCATTAGTCACACGATGCACCCGCATAATCTTCACCATTCTTCTGTAACACCACATTTCAAAAGCTCCTATTCGCTTCTTGCCTAAATTGCATAGCGTCCACGTTTCACTTTCATACATGGCTACACTACATAAAAATATTTTCAGAAAAGACTACCTAACACTTAAATCTATGTACTGTGTGAACAAATTTATTTTCTTCAAAAATGCTTTTTTTTGCCATTGTAGTCTACATTTTATATACTCTGCTTCGGCCATCGGCAGTTATTCTGCTGTCCAAATAAGAAACTCATCTACTATTTAGGTGTCTCATTGCATAATCCAATTCTCTCAATATCACCTGGTTTAATTCGAGTACAGTCCATTATACCCCTGTCATCTTCGTCTACATCTCTTCCATTTCTAAAATATTACTTCAAGTTCATCTCTCTTGTAAAGACCCTCTAAATTCTCTTTAGAACTTTCAGCTTTCCCTTTCTTGCTTAGGACTGGTTTTCCATCTGAGCTGTAAATGTTCATACTGCTGCTTCTCTTTTTTCCAAACGTCTCTCTAATTTTCCTGGGGGCGGTGACTGTCTTTATATGCTTCTAAATCCTAACATTTGGCCTCTAGCCATTCCTGCTTAGCCAATCCCATATAGCACCGGACAAATGAGATGATGCATCTCCATCCCACTACTGTTATCACGCCACACACCCGATGTTTTAATATGCGGCGTTAGCTACTGACTGTCAAACGAGGAAACGTGACGTACGTCTTCGCCCTTTTCTACGATGACTGCTTGTTTTTAAGACAGAAACTAAACGTTAACTAGAAATATGATCCTTATCGCAATCGTTGTGGTTGCGAGAGGCATTTACATAAATTTTCGAGTTCTACCAGGAAGATTTTTGGCAAAGTACTTTTGTCATTTTATTTTCATCATTTCCTTTTTCAGTTTCTCACTTTGTTCATACTGGCTATTAATTCTGACTGACAAGGAGGGGTCCCCAGCAGTGCGATAGACTAACTATACGGTGATGCACGTTAAGATCCCAGGTATCACACACTCCAGCTATTCACCCTCTTGGGCCTTTGTTTGCGAGTAATTGACGAAAAAACTTCGTAATATTGTGCTACACTCAATAGCATTGAAAAAGATCCGTTAAATAGTCTGGCTGAGTGGTATAATGGACAGGATAATAGCTTCGCATGCAGGAGCTTGTGTGTTTAATCTCGTTAGGTGCAGTAAGTTCCTTTTCAATTTTTAAACCTTTATCGAAACGACTTTTATCGTCATTTTTATTCAATTAATTGATTTCAATTTCATTTTTTTATTTCTATTCCTTTTAACCATCATTTTAATCACCGTATTAACTTTTTCATTTGTTTCATTTTTTCTTTATATCATTCTCTTTCAAATCGGAATTTTTGTGAGTATGAATTTAATTATTTTTATCTATTATAATATTCAGTTATGTGAAAATTCCGATCCATCAGTTGAAAAATAAAAGACGAAATAATATTTCTGCAAAAGTGTGAAAAGCGTACTTTTGCTGCCAGATGTGCAATTTCTTTGCACGGTAATCGTCATATAAACATTCAAAACATAACCTAAATACCTATTTCACTGTGGGGAAACTAACATAGACGAAGATTCAAATGAAAGGCAGATTTCAAGCAAAATGAGAAATAGATATAATAAATACAATACTGTGGACCGAAAAAACAGGGTGGTAGAACAAAGGAATTGAATTGAAATTGATATGTAAAATTAATTAAAATCACATGAACTAAGATATCATGTGGAGAAAGAATGATAGGAAGAAAAATGAGAGCAAATGAGGAAGTTGATATTATGATTAAAACAATGCGATAAATGAATGGGATTAAAAAATTACATTTAAAACAATTAATTGAATAAAAATGATAATCAAAGTCATTTCGATAAAGTTTTAAAAATAAAAAACTTACTGCAACTGGCGAGAGCTGAACCCACGATCTTCTGCATGCAAAGCTGTTACCCCATCCATTATTCTACGGAATCTAGTTATATAATGCAACTTTTTTAACGCTTTTATCATACAAATTCCGAATTTTTGTTCGTCAGTTACTTGTAAACTAGGGCCCACCAAGGTGAATGGCAGCAGTGTGCGATATCTGGAATCTTAACCTACATCACCTTACAGATCGTTTCAAAAAGTCGATTGCACCGCCGGGGACCTCTCCTTCTGAGTCCAGAGCTCTGTCTAATCTGTGTCTCATTCGCTAGGTTTATTCTTTAAAAAAAGCTGTAATAAACCCGGAGATTTGTTCGAACAATACACTGCTTTACAAGGGATGATTTTATTGGAGGTGGGATGCCGTTGCCTTCCTCCGACTACTGAATTGACTGAGCCAGCCAGTATAAGGACACCTGAGTTTACGTGGGCTCCGAGCTACGGTGAACCTCAACATTTTCCACATTAACAAACATTACCAGAGGAGACATAAGTGATAATTTACAGACGAAAATTGTAGGGTACAGATGAAAATTGATCGGGTATCGAAGCCGGGACCTGTCACTTTACCACTGAATCACCGAGCCAATTCAGTGTTATTCTTCTATTTTAAAAGAAGTTGAGCTGTTAATATCAATGGCATTTCTCACCTTACTTTTGCAATTGCAGCTACTATTAAGCTTAAGACATTCCATTCTTGGGAAGTTTCGCATCCTCTCAGAGAATTCAACTTCCATAATTTGCATACATAGCTAAATTTTATTTTCTTCCTTTTTTGTTGTTGTTGTTGTTTTGGTTCTTGATATTAATAGAACTTGTAGTTCTGTATACATTCTTTTTTTAGTTATTCACCCTAACCCTGATCCATTCCTAGGAGCTCATAACATACGAATATTCTGCATGCGAAGAGTCCACTGTTTTATTGATTAACGTTTTTCGTCTGAAGTACCAATGCGTGCGAACAAAATATAAATAAAATAAAACATTACATTATGAATTCTTGTTGAACAGAGTTCTAGCTCGGTAATTTCATTCTGTATCTTTCAAGATTCCATTTTGCAGTCGAAATAGCTATGTCGGTTTTTCAAATGTAGATTGTTCTCGAGTTTCTTCTCTTGAAGAACTAAGTCATTCTCGTAAGAAATACATTATACTAATGAAGTGGAAATTTTAGTTGCGTACTTGCATTTTGATTTCCAAAGAAAGGATAGTTAACTTGTTTGAAGGTCAACTTTTTTCCGCCATATCTGTTGAGAATAGAATTTATTTATACACTGACTCACCAGTATCGTATACAACCATTTTGAAGTGGATTTGAGAGCACAAGAGCATAAACATGACTCATATTACATTCACATACAATCGTGGCATCTACTCCGGCGATATTCCACAGAATCGTTAAACATCGCATAATGGATGGCACGCTCGGCTATGTCGGGCAGTAACTACTTAGATATGATACGACCTGTATACAGCGTCTTCTACAGCCAAATTCACTTCAAAATAACTCTATAGAAAATAGCTGTAGAGAAGAAACTGGGCAATAATGGTATAAATAAACACTGTTCTCAGCAGGTATATACTCCTGAGAGAAATAATATCTTTTTTCATACAATGTCAAATGATCGTGGAACCAAATCTGAAGAAACTAAATAATTAAATTTTACGCAAAAACAACAGTGACAGAACGTGTTTACAGACGTTCCAGTGCTGCAGGTATTGATTCACAAGGACATAACAGAGGTAAAGAACAGAAGATTTCTGAAATTTGTAGTTAAATGTGACGTGTGGACTTTCTAGATCTACAGAAGAACGAGGCGTGTTTTTTTATTAAGAAAACGAATCTTCATCTACATTTGAGTATGATTCCAAGAGACAAAGGAACAACAGAATACAGAAGCACAGATTTTCTTCACCGGTTCCATTTATAATGGAAAACAATTAATAATATCGAGTCATGCTATGAAACAAAAGTTCAACAAACTGCATACTTTCTTTACAGAGTTGGTACAGCAAGGAAAACGAGTGACCAATTGCCAATGAGAAGACTCAGTTTCTTCATCTCGTACTACTCACTAGAGGTGAAATATTGTTGATGCTACAACCATCCGTTGTCGTCCATATATGGTTACTTCACTTAGTCAGATATATCCATTTCCGCACGTGCAGAATTTTCAAATAAGATGTTATTTGTCTACGAAATATTCTTGTAGAACGCTCTTCCACATATCGTTACAAGTATTCTGTGCAAATGTTGAAAGACTGTTGTCTTTTCTCAATCTTTTTCGTTTACCTTTCCTAGGTTATTTCTTTTTCTGTTCGACTACTACGAGTGAGTTAGATAATATTTACCTTGGAAACGATCTGCAGTTGTGACCTTCCAAAGAATTCTACTTACCTTTCGTAAGCTTCCTTTCTTCGCTGCTGCTTTATAAAAGCTTGTTTTCTATCAGTAACCTCTATATCTGGAACTACTTTCTTACATAACTAGGTCCTCCATGTCATCTTTTTGCCCCTTTATTTACTTACCTGCACAGTTTGGTTTCTAATGAAAGGTGTAAACCTAGCCAACTCTAAACCCACTCTTCGGTAACATCTCAATAATTGTACCTCATTGTGCATCTTATTACAGTTGGAAGATACGTTGTATCATGAAGCAGATAACTTCTTGCTAAGGTACTCACAGAATTTGCTAAATATCAGTTTTCTTTTTCAACGGAACCTCCTCCAGAGGAATTAACAAATGCATTACAATTTTCCGACATTCTTTTATAGACCTAGTTCCATTCATTTTGTTGTACAAACATGTACCTTTGCACTCTCAAGTTTTCAATTCTTTGCAGTACTTTTAAAACAATCTAATAGCCAACTATTTCAATTTCTTATTTTGTTTTGTATTGGCTGAGTATTCACATGACTATCTCAATATTCCGCTACAAAAAAGGACCATTTTGAGTCACAGCTGTTTATTTCTACATTGCATCCTCTTATGCCTTGACGAAATAAGCTTCTCTTGCACACTTTATTTCTAGCCCAGTCCCTAATCCGACGGAGATGAACACACACACACACACAGAGAGAGAGAGAGAGAGAGAGAGAGAGAGGGGGGGGGGGGAGGGGGAAGAGAGAGCTGCGTACCTACTCATAACTGATGATGTTGTATTAACTACTCAGGTCCTTGATAGCAGATAAGGTTAACATAGAAATAAATACTGCTGGATTAATGCAGTTCAGTAATAAAGAACACGTTCCCTTACGTAGGTGTCAGTGACGAGTCAGTAGCCTTGAGCGAAGATGAACTGTGAAGCGCTGCCACGTAGGCCCTGAGCTGAGACCGCATGGATTAAGTGAACTGTTTGCAGTGACTCAGTTACGAGGGCAACAACAAGTGTCTTAAGCATGCTGCTGGAGGTAGAGCGCGCCAAAAGTTCCCTTTCCGCAGTAGCTGTAAGGTGCCAACAAGATTTTGTCACCATTACGAAAAGCAAGGTGGTGGAACATGTCGAGGAAATTCGGTGCACTTTACATGCACGAATAGGGTCAGAGAACTTCAGCATTTGTTACCAATACAAATGTAAGTGGTAAGCAACAAATCAAAATTTATATTTCTACTTGAAACGTGGAAGGACAGGATAAAATGAAGAGGCTTCGTTCCAAACGGACCCAGTCAGGTGAAGATGTCAATCGAAGCATCTGATAAATAAAATACAGAGCAGAATCTCGTGACAATGCGTCCCGTTACTTTCGGGACAATTACGATTTTTCTAGTTCCATTCCAATTTTGTTCGAAGATAATTTCGAGCGCCTACTCGTATTTTTCCATGTTTAACTATTGCGAAACGATTTATCCCGAATTAGATATTCCTGTCACCCGTATTAGTGTATTCTATTATCACTTTTAGTTAACTTAGCGAAACGGCCTGACAAAGAGATTCCACCCTTACCAAAGAGAACCCACTTACATTGTCGCCCACAACGCACAAAGCTGGTCCCAAACTGAGGACCAGTTTCTTCCCTCAAGTAGTAAAACAGTTCTTGAAAACTTGAAATAGGGGAAAGCCTACTTCCAACAGAGGTCAAAACGTTTAGCAACACTGTACCATCTCTCTGTCAAACTGTTGTATCCTATTTTTTAAAAAATGGCTTGAAGGGAGTCTCCAGAACTTAGAATCCTGCAGTTTGGACGCTTTAAATGAAATACATTTATGGGATGACAACGAAGAATACAGAAATGCTGGAAAAAATATACAGAACTTATAAAAACGTTGGTTTGCTCGCAGTCCTTCATTTTAGAACATACTAATAACATATAAGTTAATTTACTTTTCGCAACAAATTTAAGTTATAGTTTGTTTTAGTTGCATTGAATTAAGATCTTTCCTTTTTCACTGTCAAAATGTGTAATGTGTCCCGAATTTGGGTTTAGAAAATGTGGTTACCTCACCTATGGGCAATATTACTACACGACAGGCAGCCCCTCTACTTTAAACTCCCCCTTACTGGAACTGGGGCAACAGTAAGAATTTGGATAGAGGAAGGAGGTGTGTCAGGGTAGTCCCTACAGTTGTGTGAACTGCTGTGCCAAGGTGGCTTAGTGGCTAACACGCCTGCCTAGTAAGCAGGAGACCAAGTTTCGATTCCCGGCCTTGGTACAAGTATTCACTCGCTGCTTCGGTCTATATACATAAAATCATATCTATGTGAGACCAGTAAAGTCTGAAATTGTGTCCTTTCATTTGTATGTACTGTATGTCTCTTCTATTGCCGTTAGACGAATTTCTTCTGGTATTTCGTCAAATAATTGCAATTTCGTGTGTGTGGTGTGCAGCTGGAGTCAGCTTAAACAAATAATGCTCAGAACGTCTTTCAAGCGACGCCCATGCCATGAAAAGCGAAGGTTTTTTTTCATTACAAACATGATTTCTAAGGCTGAATTTTAGGTGCCTACTCAATAGTATGCTCCCTCTTTAGTCTAGTGCAATATTCAGTTTATTATTATGTATGAACAGGGACAATAAAACACGATGAATATCCAATACTCCAGCAGCCACTGAGCAGCGCCATAGCATGGCGGTAGCACATCGCACAGGCCGAGGATGGAATACTGGTTATTCTTCGTGTTTTATTGTCCCTGCCGGCTGCGGTTCTAGGCACTACAGTCTGGAACCGCGCGACCACTACGGTCGCAGGTTCGAATCCTGCCTCGGGCATGGATGTGTGTGATGTCCTTAGGTTAGTTAGGTTTAAATAGTTCTAAGTTCTAGGGGACTGGTGACCTCAGAAGTTAAATCCCATAGAGCTCAGTGCCATTTGAACCATTTTGAACCTAAAACCACTCGGCCACCCCGGCTGGCTAGGAAAGACACCCGGTATATCGATATGACAGGTTTTCACTAACTCAAGTGGACAACGTGTCGAATTTTCTGATGTACACAACTAATTTTTTAATGTTTACATATAGAACAAGTTTAAATGCTAACTAGCTCCACGGATGATGAAGAGATTGAAGAATTGTATGATGAGATAAAAGAACTTATTCTGGTGGACAGGAATTCGGTAACAGGAAAAGAAAGAGAAGGAGAAATTGTAGGTGAATGTGGACTACGAGAAAGGAATGAAAGAGGAACGCAGCTGCTAGAATTTTTTAAACAGCATACTTTAATCATCGTGAACACTTAGTTTAAGAATCATGAAAGGAGGATATTTATGTGGAAGAGACCTGAAGACACCGGAAGGTTACAGATTCATTTTATAAAGGTAAGACAAATTTTCAATTGTAAGACATTTCCAGGGGCAGATGTGGACATATTGACTGCTTGTGAGTGATAGATAAAAACTAAAGATATTGCAAAAAATTGAAATAAAGGATATGGAACCTATCTAAGGTGAAAGAGCCAGAAGTTTTTGAAAGTTTCAGAGTGAGCATTAGGTAATGATTGTCTAGAGCTGGGGAAAGGAACACAGTACAAGACTAATAGGTAGCTTTGAAGGATGAAATGGTGAAGGCAGTGGAGTTTCAAATAGGTACCAACACAGGGTCTAATAAAAGTCCTTGAATAACATAGGATGTATTGAATTTAATTGATGAAAGGAGAAAATACAAAAATGCAGCTAGTGAAGCAGGCGAAACGGAATCTAAACGTCTAAAAAATAAGACTGACTGGAAGTACACAACGACGAAGCACGAATGGCTAGAGAACAAATGTAAGCATTTAGAAGCATATGCCACCAGGGAAGAGATAGGTGCCGCCTACAGGAAAATTAAAGACTCATTTGGAGAAAAGAGAAACTGCTGTATGAGTAACAACAGCTCAAATGGAAAACCAGTCCTGAGCAAAAAAGGAAAGCTGAAAGGTGGAAAGACTATATAGAGGGTCTATACAAGGGAGACGTACTTCAGGGCAATCTCATAGGAACGGAAGAGGAAGTAGATGAAGATGAGACGGAAGAAATGACACTACGAGACGAATTGGACAGAGCACTGAAAGAACTAAGTTGAAACAAGGTCTCTGGAGTAGATGCCATTCTGTCAGAACAACTGACAGTCCTCGGAGAGCCAGCCATGACAAAACTCTTCCATCTGATGAGCAACAGGTACGAGACAGGTGAAATACCCTCAGACTTAAATAAAAATGTAATAGTTCCAATTCCAAGGAAAGCAGGTCCTGACGTGTGTATATTACGAACTACAAGTTTAATAAGTCATGGTTGCAAAATACTAACGCGAATTGTTTTCAGAAGAAAGGAAAAACTGGTAAAAGTAGACCTCGGGGAGGATAAGTCTGGATTCCGGAAAAATACAGGAACAAGCTAGGCAATTATCTTAGAAGATAGATTAAGGAAAGGTAAACCTACATTTACAGCATTTGGAGTCTTAGAGAAAGCTTTTGACAATGTTGACTAGAATATTCTCTTTGAAGTTCTGAGGATAGCAGGGGTAAAATACAGAGAGCGAAAGGCTATTTACAACTTGTACAGAAACCAGACGGTCGTCATTAAGAATCAAGAGGCTTGAAAGGAAAGGAGTCGTTGAGGAGGAAGTGAGACAGGGTTGTAGTCTATCCTCCATGTTATTCAATTTTTACATTGAGTAAGCAGTAAAGGAAACCAAAGAAAAGTTTGCAGTCGGAGTTAAGGTTCACGAAGAAGATATAAATCTTTAAAGTTTGCCGATGACATTGTAATTCTGTCAGAGACAGCTAATGCCATAGAAGAGCAGCTGAACGGAATGGAGAATGTCTTGAGAGGAGGATATAAGATCAATATAAAAAAAAGATAAACAAGGATAATGGCATATTCTGCAATTAAATCAAGTGAGGCTGAGAGAATTAGATTAGGAAACGAAACACTTCAAGTAGCAGTGGAAATCTGCTATTTTGGGCAGCAAAATAACGAACGGTGGCCGATGCAGAGAGGATATAAAATGTAGACTGTCAATGTCAAGAAAAGCATTTGCGAAGAAGAGAAATTTGTTAACATCGAATATACATTTAAGTGTTAGGAAGTCTTTTCTTAAAGTATTTGTATGGACGATAAACAGTTTAGACAAGAAGTGAATAGAAGCTTCTGAAATATGGTGATACAAAAGAATGCTGAAGATTGGATTCGTAGATCACGTAACTAATGAGGAGGAACTGACTGGAATTCGGGCGAAAAGAAATTTGTGGCATAACTTCACTAAAATAAGTGACTGGTTGATGGAAAACATCTGAGACATCAAGGGATCACCAATTTATTACTGGAGGGAAGTGTGGGGGAGGGGGTACAAATTGTTGAGAAAGACTAAGAAATGAATACAGTAGGCGGATTCAGAAGGATATACGTTGCAGTAGTTACTCAGAGATGAAGAAGCTTGCACAGGACAGAGTAGCATGGAGTGCTGCATCAAACAAGTGTTCGGCCTGAAGACCGCAACAACAACATATATGCCGAAATATGACACTGATCTTCTTCTTTTTAAACGGAACTGTGTACTTTTCTCTTGGAAAGAGCCTCAGGAGAGGGCTTCAGAGACGTAACACGAACGGAACTTGATCAGACAGTAACAAGGCAACAGCACCGCGAACCAATTATCCGCGTTTAGGAGAAGTGGTCCACAAACGTCTGTGTTGCTGTACCAAATGTAAGCAAACATGTAACTCAGTTATTGTTCGTGTGTTGATCATTACGATTGCCATACGTAATGCTCAAAATGTCGACGTTGAGTACTGATACATTCTATAAAGCAATTCCGTACAGACGAAACTATAAGCTGACTTTCGTCTGGACCTAACACAGCACAGGCCTGTGTTACCGGATTTCTTTTCTCCCGACATTGTCGGTGTTTGTTATAGACCTCTTGTTTCAATTTTCCCCGCGGATAAAACTTGATAGATGTTCTCTAGCGCGAAAGCCAGTTTGTGTTTCTTGAACGACCGAACCAACCATCTTGAAATTTTGTTTTGAGATGGTCTGTAGTTATCTGTGTGGAAAGGGCGAGACATATGTGATATTGGCGTCAAATGGACTGCCTTATGTTCAGTGTGATGTCTGGAAGTAACTGCGACTACATATTTGTTAGCAACTGAAGACACATGTGGTAATTTAGAATCCTGTCGATAAAACTGAGACCAGTGAAGTGATTCTTGCGAACTGTGCACGCATGTTAACGAATCAAGATAATTGTTTATCCACTTACTTCACCTAGCGTCAAATTTCAATTGGCCAGCAGTGCACGTTACGGAGATTAATACGCCCATGGTTTGGAAACGATGGTTCATTGGTAAACAAAATCTTACATATAAACCGCGCCTGTCTTTGCAGTCACTTTTCCGAACCTGTTGAAGCGAAATGTGGACAGGATGAAATGCGATCGAAGGTAGTTATCTCGGCAGACTGTTCTCAGTGACACAGTAAAAGTACATGAAACCATTAAAAATGTCAGTATCATAATCTGACATCTATAAATGTTAAGAACTACTTCCGTATGTCAGAAAGGGGGACACATAATCCGCTGCTGTTAGCGAAAGCTGCACATCTGTATACGAGCAGGGGCCGAAAAGAAATGCCTTCAAATTTTTACGTCAAACCTCTTACAGCTTTTTAAGTAAAACAAACATCATTAACGTTCTACATCTATATTCTTGATATGTACATATTTACAACCGTTTGCCGCAGGGCTCCGAATTGTATAGCGTAACATTGTGGTGTGTGACGTAACAGTGTCGGTGCCTGAGAAACAGCGTAATCGAGTTGAGATTTCCTCGAGTCAGTCCACAGACGGAGCATACTCTCGTTCAGCGTGAAAATGCCAGCCAGACCACAAACGACCGCTGCAACATCTGCAACAATGGCTTCAATATCACTGATCTTCCTCCTTACAGTCACGATTTGGCTCCATCCGATTTTCATCTGTTTCCATAACTTAAGACTTCACTTTGGTAATGGTGAAGTGGTGCAACCAATGATGAGCTTGCGTTTGCTCAACGAAGTCGAACATTCTACAGTGAATGTATTAACAGACTGGTCTCTTTAAACTCACCGCTATTTGACTGTATTGTTGTTTATTTAATTACGACCTAGGTTTCGACTTTTATGCCATTTTTCAAGTGACTGAGTTTATGTCATTAACATATATTGCAGGACATCAAGCTCAAAATCGGCCATAAATTAAGGAAATATTGGCTCCTCACAAAACGCCAAATGTAATGTCATCATCTCATAAAAAGATTATAAGTAATAGTGGGAGCACATGCATTTACACGTAAAATCATCATCTTGTAAAAACATCAGTGAATAACAGTGGGAGCACGTGCATGTACATCTGGCATTTCGTGGGGAGCCAATATTTTCTTAATTTGTGGCCAATTTTGAGCTTGATGTCCTGCAATACATGTTAATGACATAAACTCAATCACTCGAAAATGGTGTACAAGACCGAAATATAGGTCGTAATTGCATAAACAACAATACAGTCAAATGGTGGTGTGTTCATTTAAAAATTGTTGTATGATTGTTGCTCAGCAACATCAAAAACTGTAAACTGGTCTCTCTTTGCGAGAGATGTGTCCGTCGCCAGGGTGACAATATTTGAGAAATAAGTGTGTAGACACGGAGAATAAAGCTGCAGAATGTTAATAACATTTGTTTTATGTAATAACCGTAAGACTTTTCACAAAAAATTTCGTAGGCATTACTTTTGAGATCCCGTCGTGTTTACTCGCTCTGGCTCTGTATAGAGTGGTCTGTCGTAGCTGCTTCGCGCTGTATTAGAATACGATGTTTATATGACGTCCTTATTCTACTATGCTAATCTGTGATGATACATTACGTTCCACCACGCACGTTTTATACGGAGTTTGCGCTGTGTATGAAGAGGTAAAAGTAGCGTGTAGCCAATACTATCTGTGTGAAAAAAGTAGCGTGTAGCCAGTACTATCTGTGTGAAAAATGAGTGAAGTTTCTGAAGGCGCAGCATAAGGCCCAGAGGAAAATTTACAGCGATTCCCAAGACAAGACACGGAGTTGTCAATAATTACACAATCATTCAACAGAATGGCGGTGGTACGTACACGACAAAAACTTCATTTCGTCTCTGTTGCAAATGTTTACTGCGAAACGTTGACCGAAGTCTGCTTGGATAAGATATGAGAAATCAGAAAGCGCGGCAGTCCGTAGAGGCAGCGTTGCCCTCCTGTCGCGAGACACAGAATCCTGTAGATCGTTACAGACTGTCCTCTACCATAACATATTAATGATAGCGGAATGGCGAAGAGAGTTTCCCTTTATTACTCAGAGGTAAGCAACTACTGCCAAGAAAGTCGAGAAAAGTTATTTGTCTGTCGGAACCGAAGCAGCAGGCGAAATTCCTACTAGTAACTATTTGCTGGTTGGGTCATTTGCAAATTTATACACAGAAGAGAGCCTGTCCTGCGATATGCGTGACTCTAGGTTAGAACCATTGACGAGCACACGGTTTTAATCTGTCAGAAAATTTAGTAACAGTCTACAGTCCGCTTCAAAGTAAATGACTGTTTTTACACTCAAATGGATTCACATGATAGGTATATTCCTCAAACCTACAACACGCGGCTGCACATTAACGCATACGTCACAGTGTTCATCCTTAAAGAACTGGTACTTGTATGGATGCGTACATACGCTCAGTTCATCAGTGAAAAGAAATCAGTATCAAAATGTTTAGAGCATTAGACCTACATTGGAGGTACACTAAGAAGAAGGAAGTCAGTGCAAGGAAACGTCAGTGTACGTCGAGAGCACTGGAGACTAGCGCTAGCTCAGTTGGTGAGAGAGGCGGGAGGGCACGGACTTCGGGTCTGTTGAGGGAAAGAGCAGATGTATCGGTAAAGTAAGATCGTTGTGACCTGACTGGGATATGAGCCACTCCCAGTCACGGCTACGACAGTCCAAACCAGTGCGCTATTACGATCGGTATAACAGACCTCCAAGAACCAGTACTCGGATTATAGAGGGTATAAGTCAGCCTTGTAGTCTTTCGCTACTTTCAGTATACAGGTTGAACCAGAACTCCACGGACAAACTTTCAGAGTTGATAGTATGGACCAACACAAGAAAAACGTTCAGTAAACATGGACTCGAAAATGCATACTTCAAAAGCTATGAACACTTGTTCACCTTCGCTACTGTAACACACATCTCTTCTACTGAAAGCTTTTTGCTTTACATATTCTGAGAGATGGTAGTATGGACCAAAACAAGAAACAAAAAAAAACGCCCACTGAACATGGGCTCTAAAGTGCATCATACCTTAAGAGCTATAACATCGTGTTCGTCTTCGCTACTGTTGAATACAGCTCTTCTACTGAGTAACTGTTCATAGGTGTTAAGGTATGCACTTTACAGTTGTTGTTGTTTACTGGACATTTATTTCTTCTTTTGATCCATACTCCCTTATCCCAATACATGGAAAGCAAAGAACTTGCAGCAGAAGAGATGTGTTTCGCAGTATCGCAAATGAACAAGTGCTCATAGTTATTAAGGTAGGCGTTTCAGAGCTTATGTTTACTAGATTCTTTTTATTCGTTTGTTTTGGTCCATACTGTAATACGTGTAAGTTTGTCAGTGGAACTCTGGTTCACCCTGTATACATGGAAGAAACAATGATGAAAGTAAAAGAAAGGCTGAAGAGTGGAATTGAAATTCTACTGAAAGGACATCGACGATAAATTTCGCTGATGACATTGCTATACTCAATGGGCGAGAGAAAGAATACTGAATGGCTTGAGGAGTCTAATGAGCACACGCTGCGGATTAAGAGGAAACCGAGGAAAGACGATAGTAATGAGGAGTACCAGAAGTGAGATTAGAGCCATACTTCACATCAGAATTGGGGGACACGAAGTAAACGAATTGGAGATATGCTGCTTCCTTGGAAGATAACACATGAGAAGCGAAACAGAAAGGACATGAAAAGTAGACTAGCACAAGCAAAGACGGCATTTCTCGCAAAAAGAAGAATACTAGTATCAAACAGAGGATTTAGTTAGAGGAATAAAATTTCTGAGAATGTACCTGTGGACTGTTAAGAAGAGAGAACGTTCTCTGCAGAATCACTGAAGGGTGGAACATGTTGAAAACAATGACAAGAAGAAGAGATTGTCGATAGCACATGTGTTAAGGTATCAAGGAATAACTTCCATAGAACTAGAGGGAGCTGTAGGGATAGAAACTGCAATGGAAGTCAGAAATTGGAATACATCCAATAGATAACTGAGGACTTGCTACCATGAGATGAAGAGGTTGATATAGGAGAGGGGAATCCGTGGCGGGCCGTATGTAAATACTAAAAAAGAAAAAAAGAGACTACAAGAAAATCAGCTGTATCTCACATAGTGTAAGGTAAACCAGAAGATTTATCTGGTTTGCTGGACGTAGTCTCACTGAAGGCGTTTTGCGGTTTTCTCCTACCAAATCTGAATCACTTTAGATAGGTATGAGAGACGGGAAGAGAGGAAGATGGTGTTTTAATGCCCTGTCTACGAGGAAGTCATTAGAGCTGGAAAAATAGTTCGGATCGATGAACGAAATCGGCCGTGCGCTTTCTAATGAATCGTCCCGATAATCATCTTAAGCGATTTAGGGAAAACCTGGAAAATTTAAAGCTGGATGACCAGGCTTAGGTATCATGCCGAATACCAGCCGAATGTCCGATCACTGCAGGACCCGCTCAGTGTGACGGACGGAGTCCATCCTACAGAGCGACTAGGAATTATTTATACTTTCAGTGTTAAACTCTGAGAGGCGGTAGAAAATTCTAAATTGAGAACTTTGAGAAAGAGATCAGAAGGTCCTAAATTAATATTTTAGGCTGAACGTGGTCTTGTGTGGGTATGTGTTATGGCATATGTTTGTTACTTTACATACAGAACTCCACAAGGTAGATACACAAAAGCAAGCCTTAGGTCGAGACAACGAGAGATCTTTCGAAAGGTATAACAGGCTGAAATGAGCTTCTTGATTAATTTATTTGTATGCTGACTCCATTTTAACTTGATGTCGAAGTGAATCCCTAGGAATTTTACAGGTGTTTCGTTTAGTGTATCATCATTAATTTCAACCTGAAGTGCAACAGGTGGTATGAAACAGATGGTGTAAAATTGCATAATATGACTTTCCGTGACATCATTTAAGAGTCAAATTGTCGGTTGTGAACCACGCTTTCAGCTTTCTCAGCTGTGTTTACTAAGTTTGAGTTGGCCACCTTGATTTGTATGCTAGTGTCATCAGCAAATAATTGTTTTTAAACCGCCCTTTAAAGTCATTGGATGATTATTTATGTAGGTTATTAACATGAGTGGGTTCAGAACCGCCCGCTGTGACTCTCCATGTTATGTTGCCTCCTTCTGACGTTGACATCTGTTAATGAGACCCTCTGATTTTTGTTATGAAGGTACGACTTAATGCCAGCGTGCTGTCTGACTGTCATTCCTATGAGTTTTTTCCTTGTAGCTTAGATCAAAGTTGTAATGGAATTGTTCAACACATCTTTTTTTCGTGAAGTATCGAAGAATCTGATACACTATAATTTAAAACATCGTCCAAATAGAACGAAATCGTAAGTTATATAATTTTCTAGAATTATGACTAAATATACACTGATAAAGCACAACACTAATATAAAATTTTTCCATTTCTAATAGCCTTCACAGTTTCGTTCATAGCTCTTTGCTTAAAAACACCGGTTATATGCACTAAATATACATATCTTCGTATCCAAAATGTCTATATGTCTGTATCTGTCAAAACTGAGTCAGTCAGTTATGGAATAGTTATTATTTTTGCTGAGCTTCGGGAATGGGAACTCGTTTGGTTTTCGGTGGAAAGGATTTTGTTAATGTTTCTATTACAATGGAAGTTTAATTTTTGAAGTCTTGTGGAAATACACCTGAAATGTAGAAAATAAAACAGCTGACGAAGAAACTAATAGAAGCCGTGCTCAGACTGTATTTTTCAACCTAATCATACCTATGAGACCGAGCACTGTTATTTTCAGCGGGCCACAATACTTTAGGAACCAAAGTTTCATTAAGGAGCAGCGGGATACAGGTACTGAGCGCCTTTCCTTCTCGCCTAGTTATTAGCTGCACGTCCTTATCGATGTAAGCTGAACAGGCGCATTTGCTTTGAACCTCCTTTTTCCGATTATTTATTGGACATCAGAGAGGAGGGTGCCTCACGGCAGAGTACAAAACCCCATGTAAGTTGAGATGAGGGTGACAGTAGATTATAGCTGCCCGTGTAGATGCGCAACAGACATCAGGGATATTTGATAGAGTGCTGGAAAATTCTATGCGTCATTGTGATCCCCAATTGCTATGGGGTTACATTATTGCTATAAATAGGTGACGACTTTTGTTTAAAACCTGAAAAATAGAGAATTACCGGGGAAACTGAATTTACTGGAAAAGTCAGGCAAATCTCATGGCGTTCTGAATAACTCAGGCAATTGTGACGCACTCTGGGGAAAGTTGATGGAACGAAATGCTGTGAACCACTTTGTTACAGATCACCCTGAGATTATGTTCCTGAAACAATCGGTTGTGGACTCGCGTAAAGTGGCCGAGCGGTTCTAGGCGCTACAGTCTGGAACCGCGTGACCGCTACAGTCGCAGGTTCGAATCCTGCCTCGGACATGGATGTGTGTGATGTCCTTAGGTTAGTTAGGTTGAAGTAGTTCTAAGTTCTAGGGGACTGATGACCTCAGCAGTTAAGTCCCATAGTGCTCAGAGCCATTTGAACCATTTTTGAACTCGGGTAAAGAAAGGTAAACAAGGGCACTGCATTGTTCTAGTGTTCGTTGCTCGATCGCTGCTAGCTCCGTGTGCTCGCCGACCTCGGAAATCCTCGAAATTGACCGTGAATTCTCAGGCTACCGGTCCGTTTCTGATTGCGTAACATCTACTGCGACTGAGTCTGCTGTACGTCTGAGAATTTATTGATTCACTAGCTGTTACCCACACCTGCACTTGCATATCAGTAGTCTTCAAGAGCTACTGTATGTGCTATAGCATCAGCTGCACTCACGTGTCTGCCTGATCGGCTAAGCAGAGGTCGTGATACGCGGCCCGCTCTCCCTCCTGCCAAGCTGTTCCAAAGCACACGTGTCGGCATGCGCAGTGTCACTGCCGTACCGTGCATACGGAGGGGCATGGGGAGGAGGGCACGTCTATGCATTGTGCTACTGAGGTAGCTACACTTATACTTTGTGCAACAAACAGTGTGCAAGTATGGGTTAAACACATTGAAGACTGCACAAGCATTGTATTCGTTACTTCAAAATGCATCACGTAGCACAAACAGCTTTTTCAAATGTAAATATTTTCCAGTAGTTCGCTTAATAGTCTTCAAATCAATAACTATCTTGTATCACACACTTTCTGAAGTAGCATTATGTTCTTCCTCAGGGTTCAAGTTATCTCCATGCCAAATTTCATCAAAATCGGTTCAGCTGATTAGCTGTATGTAACAGTTCAGTGTTAGAATGGATAAAACTTTCAGTTACGACATATTTTTTTCCCCGTGATCCGATTTGGTGAACTAAAGCCTATACGGCGCCCAAGCTCTGCTCAAGTTGCTTGTGAAAATTCCATGAAAATTTGTCCAGTAGTTTTGGAGAAGCTCTTTCGAACAGACGCAACAAATGTACAGATTTATTACTACTATCGTTTTTATTCATTTATTTTCATTTATTTATTTAACCTGATAACATTAGTGTCATCAAGTTCAAATGAGTCTCAGCACCATGGGACTTAACATCTGAGGTCATCAGTCCCCTAGAAATTAGAACTACTTAAACCTACCTAACCTAAGGACATCACACACATCCATGCCTGAGGCAGGATTCGAACCTGCGACCGTAGCGGGTCATAAAGTCCTCTCTGACATATAACCAGCCATACCACGTATTTTACAACACATTCATTATGATAAGGATGTTATAAGTTACATCTGATGTACAACATTGTAAAGTATTTAGTAATTACTGCTGCACATAAAAAAGAAATAAACACAGTTTACGTTCGTCCCAGAGAAGTACAACAATAAAGACAAGTACAAGAATATGGGTTTAACCTTTGAGGGCTAGCAGCAAGGACTGGAAGATGGAGAGGAAGACGAATGTGCTAAGACCCAGTTAATGGAGAGAGAGGAAAATAAATGAAAAAAAGAACGAAGCGTAAATGGGAGAAGATGTGTCAGGTCTTTTTTTTATTGTTTGACAAAGGGAACATTAGCCATAGACGCTTAATTTTTGGGAAAACGTTATGAGAGAAACAGAAGGAAGTGCTTCAGTTTTTCTTAATTTGCCAAGAGTGCAGGGTAGTCTGTTCCAGAAGCGGACGCAGCAACAGAGAATGAATCAGCGAATGTTTTTGTTTTATGGATGGACGCAACCAGGGTACTATGTAAGTGAGACCTTGTGTTCCGACTATGATTGAGGTGGCAGGTACTTAAGCTCTGTGCCGTGACCGGCTGATGAAGTAAACATATGGAATGGTAATGACGTAACATCTCTGCCCACAACCAACCTAGCTCGGCGTATGAACCATTGACATGGTCAAATAGGCGGATGGTGCAGATGTAACGCTCACAGCCAATCACGATTAGTTCAGACAACCTAGGGCTCTCGCTATTCATTCTGTGTTGCATTATATGCTAGTAGTGGAGATTCCGTAGAATGAGGAACAGCACAAGTTTATGTTTCATGTTTTAACTGTGAATTTGTTATACACCGAAAGAGAAGGTGCTTTTTTTTAAATTTTATAATAATTATAAACACGTATTCATGTTTGAATACCCATATTTTGATGTCAAAATTGCATTTTCAGGCTTTGGTCCATTTTTCACTAATTTCAATGTCAAGGAGTACCTTTCCAACTTTTCCGCAATGTCATGCTTCAATTTAGAAATGACTACAGTGTGAAGAACGTTGGATTTGAAATGTGATGAGTCGTTGTTGTGAAAGTCTGCTGATGTTACATTCCAGCGCCAACAATTTGATTCGTGTTCCTCCGAGGATTTCTCGTATACTTCAGTTTACTGCGTAGTGGCATAGCATGGCATGGAATGGTGCCAGACGAAGGCACGATAACACTAACTTAAGACTTACAGGATTGTTGACAAAATTGTAAATCTGAACTGGACTTGAAATAGTCACAACTAAGTGGCATGACAACTCAAAAAAATTCATCTGCAGCAATGAAAATTAGTGAAGTAAAACTTGCTCCCACATGACACAAAAACTGGTCGAGGGATAGTGGGAATGTTAGCCTAGAAAAAACTCGAAGTCTCAGGAAAACTTTTCGATAAAACGAATCCGCCACCTTGTCTAAGATGGAAATCGTTCATATAAATAAAAAACCTAAATATTAACTGCCGACAATTAGTTCCTTATATCAAAATATTCGTTTGCGATAACCTGCCACTTGTACGTTATGGAGCCTAAAGGTTTGGCACACGGTGCGAAGACAAAGTTTCGTCACGCATGAGTTCAATAAGCGTCAGAAAATGTGCAGTTAACTAGAATTTCATTTCTGATCATTTACCTGGTGTCATGGCATTGTCAGATCAAAATATAAACTATAAATAAAAATGCGACGTAATCAGTCATCTTTTTTTCATTTAGGACACGTGTGAGAGCGTTTGATCTATCAGCAGGTGGCAGTTGCGGTGTTTGGCTCAGATGCATTGCTCCTGCGAAACGAACGACATCGAAATATCTGCAGTCGGGCGCATCTTCGTTGTGTGCTTCTCTAGAGTTCACTGTACTTGAGGTTAGAACAGCAACTGTTCAAAATTTTGTGACTTGTTACATGGTCGTTTTATTTATATTTTAAACAGTCAGTCAAGAAAACAACCTGCCAAATATGGGCGTGTTTAAAATACAAACTGTTTGGTTTGGCCTACTAAGGACCACATGAAATAACTTACGTCTCCCTTCTTTCCAGTAGTTCTTCATTATTTACCTATTTTATTCTCTTCTGCCCAAATTTCGCCTGTATTTTTCTTGAAAGTTTTTAGTTTTAATCTGAACTTTCGTCTTTTTCTTATTTCTTCCTCCTTTAACATCATTTCTGTCATGTCTCCTGTAAATTTTTTGATCCATGTCATTGATGTTTTCGGGTTTCTGTCAAAGAAAGTTAAAAATTCTCTTTGCTATTCCTTTTATATCTAGCCTGTTTAGATGTCCATAGTATACTTTTCCCTTCCTACTGTGTCTAATATTCGTTCTTTTTTTTTTAACTTGTTTATTACTTCTTAATTTCCATTTCCCTTTGTCGTATTATGGTCTCAAGATTTTCCTGATTATTTCTTTTTCCTTCTCTTCTGTTTCGCCTAATTGTTTGGCTCTATTTAATGAAGGGCAATCTTTTCTGATGACAGTGTCGTAGTCCCGGAGTTTTGCATTTGTGGACACAGATTTCGTGCTACATAGGTTTTTTGGTTATTTAAGTCCACTTGCATTTTCCCTGTCCTTACTAAGTTAATTTCTTTGTCTAAAGCATTTGGCTGTATTATTTGTGCCAGGATATTTAAATTTTGTGCCTTCTTTAATCTTTCATAACCACTTTCCACATATTTAGGTGTCTCCTTCGCATCTGTCATACACTCTATTTTTTCAGAAGATATGCGTAGCCTACTTTTGAAGCTGTCTCTTGTAGGAGATTTATGTGCATTGTTAAATCTTCTGTAGATTCAGATAAGATGGTAAGATCGGCTGCAAAAGCCGAACAGTAAATACTCCCCTCTTCTCCCAAGTATGTTTTCTTCTTCTTCTGTTCATTTCCTCCATTACCTGCTTACCTTTTGTAGTACACAAGGGAACAGCATTGGAGACAATCCATGTCCTTGTCTTACATCAATTTTTATCTCAAAAGCCTCGTAGATTTCACCTAAAAAATTCATTTTGAATTTTGTATTTGTGAGTGTGTCTTTTATCATTTCCATCATCTTCAAACTCTTCTAAGGTGTTGACAGCGATTCCCTGTCAACCAAATCGTATGTTTTTTGAAGTCTACAAATGATATATAGCTAAATGCTTTAGGTTCTAATTCTTCTATACCTGATTATAAAATTCATATTTAAAATTTGTTTCACACCGGACCGCCCTCTTCTAATCCTCCTTGGTACTTCCTTAGTTGCTGATCCAGTTGGTTTTTGACCTGTTTTGCAATGTTTTTGAAAGAATTTTGTAAGTCACTGGAAGGAGGGTAATTCTTCTATAATTACTGGGGTCAGTTTTATCTTCTTTTTTGTGGATTGGGTGAATTTTTCAATCTTCTGGTATAGCTTCTGTTTCCCAGACTTTTTGAAAGACTCCATGTAGCTTCTTGACTGTCCAGCACCTGCAGTGTTTCACATTTCAGTAGTTATGGATCTTCCCCGTGGACTTTATCATTCTTCAAATCTTTAATGAGATTTTTCCTGAAAGTGAATAAAAATAGCTACAGCAGTCATTAGATTAGGGTTTTTAAATTCCATCTTTTGCAGAACACAAAGTATTTCTTTGGGTCTTGATTTACTTTTGAAACTTTGATAATTATGAAGATGAGTTAATACAAGTTGGCTTGCTCTTAAGTCTATTTATGGCTTGAAAGCTTGTTGTGTGTATGAAAACGCCAGTTGTGAGGTGAAAGTGAAGTGTAAAATGCGTGAAAAACAGTGTATATAATTAAATTAACAAGAAACAAATACACCAGAGGTGAACAATGAAGGAAAATCAAGTCATAAAAAGACATAAAAGCGACCTAATCTATACCAACTCAGATTGACAATTAATGTAGTTTCATAAAAATAAATAAATCGACTCCACAGTTATGGACACATAGATGTTCGAAACGGGAAATTAAAAAAAAAAGCGTAACTTACATCATGGTTTGTAGAAGAGGGAGTTTGGAAACCCAAATTTAATTCGCAGACACGAAAAAAATTTTCAGTAGTAACTTCCAACCCCAGCAAGATGGTTGCAGCATCCATTAGGATGACAATGAAAACTGAGTTCAGTGAGGACCTGGTGCGTACGCATTCCACCAGACAGTGGGACCGCAGGACTGCTGAACTCGGAGCATTTTCCGTCCCGTTGGTTATGTCTGACAATGGCAAACGAGGCTTGCGAAGCCGGAAAATACTTGAACAAGCAGCGCAAAATAGGAATACTTTCACGGAGGCAGATGGACACCGTACGATACCATTATCAACAATACGTGCTGGCAGATAGCGAGAACGCACCATTTCAATCGCTCAGCATTGTCGAACGGCGTCGAGGAGGAAATAAAAGCACGACGGAACGAAACGAGGTCCACAGCAGGCGTTCGGCCGCGTGTCAACCAAATTAAAAGTGGAGCCTGCAGCGGCTGATGTGATGGAGGCACAATGGCGCATTGTTCCAGGCAACACAATAGCGTGCTAATTGCTGGTCACCATATCCAGTCGCGGCGCCCACAATGCCTACCCCTTTCTTCTCACGGGCGTCTTCCGTCGACAACACAACTGAAGCGGAAAAAAAAAAAAAATGTTCGAGCCCGCTCCTCCAGATAATGGTCGCTTCGCTGTGAACGGTGGCCTCAGTTCCTTATTTACTCTTAGTCTGAGTCACATACTGTTCAGAGTATAGGACAGTACAGAAAAATGAGCTTCTTGTACTTTGCCATTTGTTCAGCACGGTGTCGGCAGGAGAATATAGCAGAGTGAGTTGCTGACCTCCGCGATCCCGGGGTAGCGTCGTGGCTTGTAGAGTGTAGGTTGTGGGTTCGAGTCCCACACCGAACATAGCCTGCTGATAATTACCTTCATTGTTCGTCCACACAAAAAATGAACTGAAAATTATAGGACACAGGGATATATATATATATATATATATATATATATATATATATATATATATATATAAGAAATTCTGAATTAACCGAAAGCGAATCATGTCAACGGAACATCTAAGACAAGTATACAGGAGGGAATCGTCCGTGCCCTGCTCAAATGATCAAAAGAACTGTCCTCGTATTCTCTTAAAGCAGTTTTGGGAAGCCACTGAAGACAGGAGGTCTGAACCCTAGTCGTCCAGAATGCAAATCAGATGCCATAAATACTGAACCATCTCGCTATGTATTTCGTTGTTTAAATTGTAAACTGATTATTAGATGTTCCGGTACCCATGTAAGTTGTGCCCTCAACGAAATTATTTCTGACGGCCTTGTAGATTCCATTGCAGAAAACCTACTCTAAAACAACTCCTTCAAGGGCGTCCGTTCACACAAGATAGTACAATCGGCCACGCCTCTGTTTATGGGAGATAAATACTCTCGAACGGTCAGGAAGACGTTCATTTCTTATCGCCCTTTTTTTTCTTTGAAATAGTTGGAGATCAATGCTTTCTTACTGTGAAATAGTGTTCTTAGTAATAATCTGCTCCCTGTCGAGTTCTTTATGTGGATTAATCTTCGCCGACATTCATCTCCGAGAATGGCATCTCTATTCGTTTTATAGCCGCTGTTGCTGTTAGAAATATCTTAAACTCGTACTGAGATACATCTTGCAATAGTGTAATTAAAGTACAATAATGATTACGTTGCAGCATAGATACATGATATATCTACTGTTATAACTGTTCGGATGTTCACGTAAAAATGTTAAGTGAATAGGGAACATTGTTTGATAGTTTCTTTCAACAAGTCACTGCAGGTGCGACGCTTACATTACTTAAGATCGGTCTTAGGCTTCCAATATTATGGGAAAACACACTTTGTTGTTTACTGGCCTTATTTAAAGACCAAACAACTTTTTGGAGCTGACGGTGACTCCCTAATTACTACTCATTGTGAATCGAAAACAAAGAAGAGGAAATTTTACGTTGTATGGACAAATACTGTAATACAGATATGCATATAAAGGAAAATATCACTCTGAGTTGCTCCTGTACTGGGTTTAACGGATAAAAGAATTCGTTCAGGCAACTGGTGCCAGATAAAATACTGTGGCTACAAAGTAGAAGGTCGCAGCTCGCAATGCAGGTGACACTAAACTTTGAATAGTTTTCCCATAATTGTTTTCAATGATAACACTGTCTGTAAGCACTTACGTTTTTTTCTTGTCTTAGGTTGCAGCGAAGAATCGACTGTTTGCTTACTCTTGTTCGCGACTGCATTGCCGTATTTGCTTGCACCATAGATTGTAAGGACAAAGTGATCCGACTCCTGTTGGAATTTACGAGGTTCCGAAACGAGGTGGTGTATAGGTATGTGGTTTTCTGAAACTCAGAGGTACAGTGGTCATATTGTAAACAAAATTCACAGTCGACCATAAGCTTAAAAATAGGTTGTTCACCTTCGTTGTCATTCTTAAAGTTGAGGGTCTGCTCCTTTTTAAACGGTCTGCTATATGTAACACCAGGTAGATACATACAGTAGATTACGAGTGATGTTGGGTGTACTACGCATACGGAAATGAAGACAGAATGTGGAACGGCGTACTTCTGCAAACTGACCTCAGGGTTGAACAGTCCGGAGGAAGACAGACCGAATTAAATGGCGCTGGGTCCTCATGACGGATTCAGAATATGTGGGTGACTGGAATTCTTGTTTTGTCTAAACACATATTTTTAGAGCATTTTATTCACCGTGCCGTTTCTACTATAATTAAAATCACAAGGCCTTGTAAAGCAAAATGTAGATAATCGACCCTGTGCATTTATCTGATGGTACAGTATGTCTTAGATCTGATTTGCTTTAAATCCTGTCTTGTACTGTGTTTAAGCCTAGTGGTTTACTAGAACAATATGTTATCTAATTAAACAGTTAATTCCGTTCATCAATACAGATTTTGTTGCTTCCTTTCCATAATGTTGACACTTCTCCTTAGCTACCAGTTAAGTTTTCCCCCACTGTTCCCTCCATGGTGGTCTTATATTTCAAGGAACCTTCAGCGCATACGTAGAAACACATTGAAGATGGAGTACTGTAAACATGAACTGTAAGAGCTAATATTGCATCTGATGACTTGTAGAATAATGCTGGTTGTCATTAGAAGTATGTGCTAGTCACCAAATAGCTTCCATTACTTGGCAATTGGAATCAGGATTCTGATGATTAGAAACTTGTCTCACTTGAGCCCATCTATGTGCCTGTATTTCGGTGGAGTACGTTTGAGTGCTCGTTCCATTACTTGACTTGTTACAAGAAAGATTATTTCAAAGAAATCCACCAATGACACCTGTAACAGAATGTGGAACATCTGTGGCTGAAAAAAAAAGTGTAACAGTATTCGCATAACGGAGATATTAACTAGTATCTCAGCAGAGCAGAACATTTACGTTTGAGGGTATTACTATTCTGCAAACAATGAAATCACCGATTGTAATCCCGCGTCCGGCCATCCTGATTTAGGTTTTCCGTGATTTCCCTAAATCAATCCAGGCAAATGCCGGGATGGTTCCTCTGAAAGGGCACGGCCGACTTCCTTCCCCATCCTTCCCTAATCCGATGAGACCGATGACCACGCTGTCTGGTCTCCTTCCCCCAACCAACCAACCAACCAACCAACCACCGATTGTACTAACGACATGTAGCATGACAAGTTGTCACTTAAACAAAACTGTCGCCTCAGCCTTTCCAAAGAACGGAGAATAATGATTACAAGTTAAAGTAAATAAATTGCTAAGAAACTTTTTTAATGATAGATGGTAAAAAGTATGTACAATACGAAGTAAAAATCAAATTGTAACACTTTTCCTTAGCTACATAGTTTTTGCGTATGGGACATGTTACAAACATCTTGTAATAATAGGAAGCACTACTTTATCGAACTTCGCCAAAAGACAAAACGCCGCATGGAAACTTTGTCTAGCTGAGAAATCAGATGCGATTTCATGGTTTCGGATTGTTATCGAGATCAATCCTTAGCTGGTCATCCGACGAACTGCCATCTAGCGATTCTCGTTTCGTTAAACAGTAAATCTGAACATGCAGCCTGCATCAGCCTGGAATCAGTTACAGATACAAGAGTCTTATAGATAATATACAGCCACAAACAATTTTTTTCCATGTCTGCTTTAAATTAACTGTAAATTACAATAGTAAATTTTTCAGGAGTTTCCTAGCTAACACTTCTATCGAATGTTTTCAACGTCGTTACACATGTTGTGTGGCATTGCATAAGCCCAAAAGTTATAGACACGAAGGATGTATAATTAGCCAGTAACACATACGCGTGGGGATTTAACATTTTCCTTAAACATACTATTCCATGAATAATCTGTTTTTCAAGAAATGATTGTTTTAATGGCCTCATTTGTTTCTGTTATAAATTATGAGTCTCGACCATTCAGAGATCAGCTTCCGATCTAAGTAGACAGAAATCGTCTTCCGTGTGTGTGTGTGTGTGTGTGTGTGTGTGTGTGTGTGTGTGTGTGTGTGCGCGCGCGTGCGTGTGTGAGAATATGAGTAACTGTGACCATGAAAATGAACATATTCTAAAATATCACATTCTCTTCCAATGATAACCTATAGCTTTTCAAACGCCAGATATTGCTATGTTAATCTCACCGAAAACTGACAGGAATTTTAATTTAGCAGAGAGCCAACATGGAACTTCTCACTCTTCCGGTAATTCACGACATGGTTGAACATATGCAACGAAGTCACCGGGCTCTTGTCACCTGCGCCTACAAAAGATACGTCATAGTCATCTGAGACGAAAAAGGGGACGTACTATAAACTTTCCAAGTATATGACTGCCCACTAATTTTCAGAAGTTCTTCAGAATTGCTAAGTGTCTAACGTCAGGAATCCGTCATCTCAGGCACCTTATCGCAGAATAATCTGATTTTGGTGAACTGGACACGCATTCTGTGGACCGTGACAGGTGGGCTCTGATAAACAGCAAAGAGAAATTAATCAACGGCTTATCGCTTATCTCGTGTACTACATCATCACGACTAACAAACCAGTGACAGGAAATAGATAACAAAAAAATTACCAAAAGTAGTATGAGCAACTGAAGAATTATCCCCTAATGTTTGTTCCTTTTATTTTTGTTAAAAAACATGCAAGACTACTGAAAACATCTTAGGGGCTAAGTACCTGCACACAGTGTGACTTAAGCAGTCCGTCGACGATGTTTGCGTAAATCGGACGGGATGTGAAACAAGACCAAATCCAACAGTCCTTGACCAGAACATTCACCGTGGTGCCTCTTGCATCATTGTTGGAATCAAATGGGCAAAGATAGTTTGATTCGCAGTAGCTTTTAAAAAAAAATTTTTTTAAAGAAAGCGTAGTTTGTAATCTGTTTCTCATTACGAATGTGGCAGCTCACACTCCTCGACCAGTGTCAGAAATAGTGGCGTTTGATCAGTTAAATCATGTGAGCCATATTTCATTATTTCATATCATTCGGCGTAAAAGATAATAGAATAGCTGTGTATATAATCTGTTTTCGCTTCGCAATGTATTGCATTCTCCGTTGAGACTACATGAATTCATATTTCCACGCTGTTTAAGTTACCGCATTGATCGCAAATAGCCAACTTTACAATCGCTGCACAGTCATTACTTCTGTGATCTCCATTCGTGGTGGCAAAGCAGTTTCGTCTTTCAGAACTCTAATGAATTGTAACATGAAATGCCACTTCTCCCATTGCTGGGGTCATAACACGTTTTATTTCGCTTGAGTAATCCAGGCATTTGCAGTTTTTGCGTGAGTACAAACGATATCAAGAATTCCAAAGAATGACTGAATTAATTCACTACCCAAAACGTGATTTGACCGTTAGTATCATATTTTTGCACACCAGCAACGATACAAAGCAAAATCGCCAAGTTATTTCTTTAGCGTCTTCTGGCAGGAAGGGTTATTGCTGTAAGCTATTTGGAATGTGGTGAAAATACAACTCATTTTGTTGGGTGTGTGTTGCTGTGCGTTTTTTGTTATGTGCACAAGGTGCAACTTAGATAATTGCTTTTCTGGTTCCGTAATGCAACTGTTAGCAGTTCATTTTCTTCCGTTAATTGTGTTCTCCCTATGACTACCCTAAATTATGTCTTTCTCGTGCTTCACCTGCAGCCTGCAACCTCTCAATTATATCTGACGTCTTCTAGCCCTAAGCTGCCTATTCATTTGCTCCGTACAGTATTGCAGTGCTGTATATTCTTTGTACTGCTTCATATTTTCGTGTTCAGACACATTCTCTTTTGTGTCGCTTTGATTTTATAAATATTTTTTTTTTTTTTTTTTTTTTTTTTTTTTTTTTTTTTTTTTTTTTTCGACTCTCGTTCAGTGCAAGACGACACTTCACATAGAACTTTACTAACAGTTTCATACGAATCTCATAGCTATTCGAAAATACGTTGATAACTGTCTGCACTTACTGTAACATTGCATCATATTTTTTTGTATTTTCCTGTTTGGGCTTCAAGGCAAATGGACCAATTTTTTTTCCTTCAACAGCTCACAAAGAAGCATTAATTACGAAACAGTATGATGTCATGCTAAATGATTTTCTTGTCCTATATATCTATGATTAGTAGTCGTACTAACACGTTGTCCATATTTAGAGTTGTTTTTCATTGCCAACTCATATAATTGTCAGGAGGTCGCAAACAGAAGTTTAAAAATGTTTCCGGGTACATTTACTTATTTCTTATACACGGTAAATTTAATTTAAGAACAAGCGGGGATACAGAGAGAGAGAGAGGGGGGGGGGGTATTAAAACTGGCCTGGCCTTACCTGTTATGAGCAGGATGTGGAAACCCTTTTTCCTTATTCGTTCAAAAGTAAAGTGCAGTTTTAGGAACATCTCTTACAAATCATACGTCGGGCACCCTAAGGATACTATACGGAAATTGGGCGCGAATGCCACTGAATCGTGGCTGCATGTTTTTAAGTACTAACATCATGGGCAAACTTCAGTTAACAAAGGCTCACAGTGGATTATATACATTATGTACATTCCATATATTGTTCTCACCTCCATTAACAGCGGTAAATTCAATAGCACTGCGCCGTACCGTTAAATAGATATTCAGCTTACACAATCGCTTTCATCAACATTGCAAAATTACTTGCTGTTCAGTTTTCATGCACGTATGTTATGCTATTACATTTAACGATGGTGATCTATTTTTTTTTTTTTTTTTTTTTTTTTTTTGTCAGTGTTTCTTACGGAAGTAAGCATTTTTGCTGACTTTTTCCTTTTTCAAACGTCAGTGCACGCCATCGTAATTTTGAAGTTAGTAATTGTCGACTAAGGTCGCAATTGCAATGTAATTGGTGCCTTGCAAAGGTAATCTGACATGTTTAACGTATCTTGTCTTTAGTGTCAGATTCTTCACGTTCACTTAATATGACATTCACAAAAAAAGTATAATTTTCACTATAACGAGTACTTCTTACATCTTTGGCCTTTCAATTATGTTGTCAGGAGCGCAATTGCGGCCGGAACAAATTTAGGCCTACATCTGGAGTGTACGTAATTGTGAAATGCCGTATTATGCTTGTAGGAATTGTTAACATTGTCACTAAGTCTTCATAACAGGCTAAAAAATAAAAAGTAAGCATCATTAAATGTAGCTTTTGCAACATTAATTTTAGTTTAATGTAAGTGCGGTATTAATCGTGCAACATAGCATGCTGATAAAGAACACAACTTCACATTATAACAGTGGCAATAAAGTATCCATCGGTGCAAGCAGTACACGAATAATCTTTGAAGTCCTTCTTTGAATGTAAGTGGGCAATATTTTGGATAGCAACGTCGCTGTCTCGTGAAAGTTGGGCAGTGTAGGCGCGTACGCTGCAATGACGCAATTGTGCTTGAAGAAAAATTGCCGAAGATAACAAAACCAATTCATCTCAGCTTAACTTCGAAGGTTAAATAAACACATTCTGGCAACATTTCAGAAATTTCATTTGTCACACAAGCAGTTTGTTAGCCAAAATACCATTAATTTTGTCCTTAACGAAAACTAGTTTGGTTTTTGAAATATTACACAGAGAAAAAATTAATATATTTCTATTTTGTATAACTGACATTAAGAACGTAACTGTCAAATTGACAACTGAAACAGTGATGCAGACGGTAAAAAGAAACTATTTTTTTTTCTCCCTAAGGATTCGTCCACTGAAAGACTTACACCACTGATTCGCTTACGAAAGTAGTGGTCATGCATTCAGATGTTTAACTTTAGAAGTTTTCTGCACAAAATGTACCAGCGACTCAACATAACTGCCATGCAACTGATGTTTTAAATATTCCCCTGCAAAGAAACATTTAACAAAAACTGTGATCTTAGTTACATGTTTCACTTATGTGTATATACTGCCCTAGATCGTGTAATGCACAGATATCACTAGGCTAAATACAATAAATTCTACTTTTTTGTGCTGTTAGTCCGTTAAAATACCGAGTGAGAGTGAGATGTCGAGATGTTAATTCGTAATCTGGAGAACCAAGGTGCACATCCATGCGGGACAATCGTGATTTTTGTTGTCTCCGGTTTCTTCCAGTCACTTCAAAGAAATTTCAGAATAGTTGCATCCACAAGTTAATATACGATTCAGTCTGCAGTCCCTCTGTAAGAGTTTGTGGTCTTTCTTTAATAACAATGCAGTGCTAAGTATTGACATTCCTTCCCTTCTTCCATTATTTGGTTTTTGATTTCTTGTATAGTTCAAAATTTGTTTTTCTGTATAGATTCCGTTTCCTTTTAATATTCAGAATGATTCAGGAAACTAAAATAGCCATCACAGAAAAATCATGAACAAAATAATCACTAAAATCCATGCAGAATAAGATAACTGGATGAGACAATTACGTTGTGATGCAGAAGAGTGTCCAGGAAAAGCAAAGACGTACAAGGTGTCCTCAAAAGCCAAATTACTGCAGTTAAAATATGTAAGTCGTGGAAACGTGGTCAAGTACTAAACTTTTTTCCCTTTGAAATTGAGAATGTAGCACTTCGGTACATAGAATGAAAGAAGAAATATTAGTGGTGTCAGGAATTACATCGCGAGAATACAAAAAACTGAAATGAATTCTTGAGACCATAATTTACCGGATCAGATTCAACAAAGATTTAAACAACTTTAACAACAATAAAGTGACTGAAGCAGCTAATACCTACAATGAGTTAATTAACAACATCGAAGGTGAAGTAAAGCAAGAACAGTACAAAGCTGTATCTGCCTACTATGAGTATGGAATTTACAAAAAGAAAAATAATAACGTAAATAAGGAAGTAAATAATGATAATTCAAATTATAGAACACTAGCATTATTATCCCTATGCTTCAAAAAATTGCTGAAAATTATTAAATAAAACTTAAAAATTATGATTAACCAACACTTACAAGCAACTCACTTTCGATTTACGAAAAGAAGAGGAACAAGATGAGCTATAACAGCACTAGAATTATCTTACAAACGGAATACACTGAAAGATTTTGGAGTATTGAAAGAAACTGTAGAAGACAATAATGATATAAGCTATGTCTAAATTTATACCAAAATCAGAGCGCTGAAGCACATGTTAACTGCATTGAGACAGGGAAACTGTAAGCTGAGGATAAACACAAACAAGTCCATATACTGATCGTGTAAGTAGAGAAGAACATTATCAAATAAAATACAAGTTTACAGCAATTGAGCATGCTACGTGAATAATACGGTAGCTATTGACGACACTAAAAGATATTAAACATCACAGAGAGCAAACAAACTTAGAAATAAAAGTAAATTATAAACAATCATCTTGCCGGTCGGAGTGGCCGAGCGGTTCTAGGCGCTTCAGTCTGGAACCGCGCGACCGCTACGGTCGCAGGTTCGAATCCTGCCTCGGGCATGGATGTGTGTGATGTCCTTAGGTTACTTAGTTTTCAGTAGTTCTAAGTTCTAGGGGACTGATGACCTCAGAAGTTAAGTCCCATAGTGCTCAGAGCCATAAACAATCATCTTAATATAGAGATAACAAATAAATTTATAAAGCCGTTTATCTTGAGTACTTTAAGCTATGCTTGTTAAGGATACACTGTACGTAACCTTAAGAGATATGGACATGGCGAAGAGCAAAATAAAAGTGGACTAGAGAATATCTTCCGAGCAAACAGTAATAGAAACCAATAAAAATCGTATATCAATAAGCAACGTAAAGAAGCTAAGAACTGGATTATTTCTGCATCTAATTCAACGTTAACCTCACAGATAATACCCTCGACGGAAAATACTGGAGTATAAAATCAAGAGGCATGTCCAGTACGTACATGCAGCGGGAAGTAATCAATGAATGGAGCTGCATCAGAGAATTCCAAATGTCGATCCTGCATCATCAAGTATATGATGTTGATACTGATTCTTATATTTAAATTGAACCAGATTAAATTGAATCCCACTAGTTAAATGGAAACAAAGTTTTCTATTATATAAATTGTGTAATCCGCTGATGTAGAATAGAGAGAAACCCATGAGAAGGTGAAGCTTTAAATAAGCTCCGTTTGGTGCATTTGGTAGCACATTATCTGCGAAAAGTAAGCATCTGGGTTCGGTTTCCGTAGCAAGTCCTCTAATAACTGGTTACGTAGTACTCAACTCTTGTTATAAGTAAAATAGTTTTTCCCGCTTTTTATTTTTTGACAGGCGTGAAAACTTTACGAGCTAAGGTTCCATTTCCACCTACTTGTTGTCCAGTGAATTATTGAAGTAGTGAAAAGTACACTTTTTTCATTACTAGTTGAACAACCCAGCATTGCCTGGGCCTTCATTTTTCCAGCTTCCTACTACAAAAGAAAATAAAAAATTAACTGCGTCTGTAGCGTAATATGGAAAAAAATTCGTTTCCATATATTCGTGAAAACACGATTGAAAATATGAAACAGTCGTACAAAGATATCGGACAGTTTCTGTACACTGCATGCAGCTGCTTCGCATGTCTACAACACGATTTTGTAAAGGTTTCTTTGGCAAAGCCTCTTCACAGCTCTATAAGCAGCTATTGTTTTCGCCTGCAGCCGTTTGCGCTTCGCATACGAAATTTGTCAAAAGCACTGCCAGATGTGAGGGACTTCCTTACGTTGTCTCGACTGTAGGAGTGTCTTAGTAGTAAAGAACAAATGTATTAAAACTACATGCAGATACGACATTGTTTCACGCATCTCATTGTTTATGACGTCATATCTCCTGAGATAGGTTGGTAGCCCGGTATAATTATGTAAGTGTTTTTACCGGCATACGCGGATACTGTCTGCGAAATTTATTGTGAATAGAGTTGGTAGCACAACAGTAATATATTTAAACGTCGTACATGAAGTGGCAGTTTTTCATCCATCGTACTGTTAATGACTTCATATATTCAAAAAATTTCAATCTGGAACCGCGCGACCGCTACGGTCGCAGGTTCGAATCCTGCCTCGGGCATGGATGTGTGTGAAGTCCTTAGGTTAGTTAGGTTTAAGTAGTTCTAAGTTATAGGGGACTTACGACCTCCGATGTGAAGTCCCGTAGTGCTCAGAGCCATTTTTCTCCTGAAATTAGGTAGTTCGTTCTTACCCCCACAGCACTAGTTCTCTGACTGTAAGAAGTATTTGTATCAAATTTGGTTGAAATCGATCCAGTGGGTTAGCAGATGTGGAACACACACACACACACACACACACACATCCATTTTATAATGTGTATGGATTTCTCACTTATATTCTGAGAAAATCATAATTGGTCAGTAAATACACGATTCACGTGCGAAAAAAGTAAACACTAAGAAATTTAAAGTACAATATGCTGATCAGTATTACATCAGAGTGAAAGACTTCGGTCAGCAAGGACTTAGAAAACAAGCGAATTGTGCCGGAAGCGGTGCTGTCAACGTAGAGCTAAAAATATGCGGCCTTATGTTTCACATGGTTTATTTCTATTCCCAGCTCTATGAAAATGTATGCTGCTGAATAGTGCACTCGGCTCTGTGTAGCGACTAAAAAAGTTAAGGTCTTTTTTTCTGTCTAGTGTTGATTGAGTCAAATTCGATGAAGAAGTACAGATACTGCGATCGTAGTGTTTGAGCTCCTAGGAGCTTGTACAGCGGCCTGGATGAAGGCGAGGCGACAAGAATGTGGTTGAAAGACCGGAACGTATTTCCTTTCACAGAGCGGACCCTTTCACCGGAGTGGCTTTTGTTGTCGGCTTGCAGTTGGGTGAGGTTGCGGTGTGCCGTGCTGCCGCGCTGCCAGGGGTTGCTGCCTAGGAGCGGTGACGCTGACCCGTGGACATAATAAAATAAATTTCCTAGCGCATCGACCCGCCTGCCGCTCGCCCGCAGGAAACCATCTCTTGCGAAAACGACAGACGCGAAAATATGGCGCCAGCCGATATAAAATATGGAGGCTATATTTTTGGCAGTCGCTTTTTCCGCCCTGAGGAGCGCAGCTGCCTGCGTACATGTCCTCGGCTCCTGGAGACGGCTGAGCACCCGCTATGACCTTCTCGAAGACTGTACTCTGTAGACATAACATTTAGAAGTTTAGTCGGAACACTCGGTTGTAGCTCTCCTTTTCTGTGTTTGTTACTTGTCTCTGCTTTCTGCCACAAAAAACAATATCTCGAAACATTTTGTACTTTCCTCCTCACGTCGAAGAAAGCACAACATTCGTTTGAATTTTAAAACATTTAATGACATCAAAGTGCCCCACACGTAGTGTGCGTATCAGATCAGCTAGTCTAATATAAAAATCTCTGGCTTAAGCTTTTTAATCTTTCGCTTTTCGGTTACTGCAGTGTTTTGCTGGTGATAATCCTCAGAGGCAGCTTTACAGGACAATTTCAAAAGGACTTAGACATCGCAAATAGCTTAACAACTCACCAAAAATTTTACTAATTCGAGCGCGCTTCTCAATTTGTGTCCGCTCGATATGTTTGCCAGTAAAGAGAGTAATCTTTTCATTATTTTACGCCTTCGGCGGTGACAAGGTACAAGTGGAAATAGCTCCACAGTACAGATATTTTATTCGAGTGAACGTCTGATCGATTTATAAAAGATGTGAACGAAAAAATAATATATCTAACTTCACTTTCGTAGCTACGAAACCAGACAGCGTTATTTCGCAACTGAAGAGGAAGAAGAAAAGGGGGATTGTGGGGTGAGAGATGTTAATGCTATTAACAGAAATAGAATGGCTTGACCTAGACATTTGTAACATGTCTCAAGTTGCATTAGGAAGCAGTCTCTATGTCTGGCACGTGTGTTTTACCTTATAAACTGCTCTGAAACGGATTTTTTTTTCAAACGATCTAGTTTGTACCACCGTACTTCTACGTCTGCAGCTATACTCTGCAAATATCTGTGAAGTGCAATACAGACGATACGTCCCATTGTACCAGTTACTAAGATTTTCTCCCGTTTCATTCGCATATAGAGAGTGGGAAGAGTAACTGATTAAATGCCTCAGCGCATGCTGTAATTAGTCTGATTTTGTCTTCGCAATCCGTATGAGAGCGAAACGTAGGGGACTGTAATTTAGATTCATCACTTAAAGCTGGTTCTAGAAATCTTGTAAACAGGTTTTCACGGGATAGTTTGCGTCTGTTGTCAAGCGTCTGGTGGTTCAGTTCTTTTAGCATCCTCGTGACGCTCTCCCACGGGCCGAACACATCTCTGACAATGCCGGCTGTCCTCCTTTGTATCCGCTCAGTATTCCCTGTTAGTGCTTTAGGATATGGGTCCCACACACTTGAAAAGTATTCTAGGATGGGTTCAACGACTGTTTTGTATGCACTCTCCTTTGTAGACTGATCGAATTTTCTAAGTATTCTACCAATAAAACACAGTCTGCCAGCTGCTTTAGCTACGACTGAAACTAAGAGATCGTTCTATTTCATGTCTCTAAAAATTTGTACTCTCAGTTATTTCTATGACTTCACCGATGCCAACTGCAGCTCGCTGATACTATAGTCATAGAATATTACGTTTTGTGAAGCGCTGAATTTTAACATTTTTGAACATTTAAAGCAAGTTGCCAAACTTTACACCACTTCGAAATTTATCAAGATCTGACTGAATATTTGGGCAGATATTTTCATACTTCATTGTAGAGAACAGCTTCGCCTGCGAAAAGTCGAAAGTTCCTATTACTGTTATCCGCAACGTCATTAATATACAACATGAACACTTCCCTAGGGCACACCTGAAGTAATTTCGACATCTGTCTATGGCTCTCCATTCTGAAACCATTTTCAGTTACGTTTTGCAATTAACAGAATTCTGTTACATGTTCAGTTTGAAGATGGTTTGATGCAACTCTCCACGTAGGTACTGAATAACTACTGCACGCTATATTTGGAGAAGCTTCATCTGAAACTTCTTACTGTAAAAAAACGTTGGTCTCCCAGTTAAACACCCCCCCCCCCCAATCCATTTCCCGCCAATACCGAAATTCACGATACTTGACGTCTTAGTATTGTGTGCTATCAATCGATTCCGTCTGTCAACTTGTGCCATACATTTCTTTTCTCCCCATTTTGATTCAGTACTTCCTAACTATTTATCCGATCACCCTATCTAATCTCCAACATTCTCCTGTAACACCACTCTTCGCTCTTCATCTGAACTGTTTCACGTCTCATTTGCACACAAAACTATATCCTAGACAACTACTTTCAGAAAATACTTCGTAATGTTTAAATTGATATGCAATGTTAACAGATTTCTACTTTTCAGAAAAGATTGCCTTGCTATTGCAAGTGTGCCTTTTATATCCTCTCTACTTCTGCCACCATCATAATATTGCTGCCCAAATTACAAAACTCATCTATTATTCTTAGTGTCTCATTTCCTAATGTAAATTCCTAAGGATCGCCTGATTTAATTCGACCGCATTCACTTAACCTTGTCAGCCTCTTATTAATATTCTTCTTATAACCTTTTTTTCCACAATACTGTTAGTTTCATTGATCTGATCTCCCAAGTCTTTTACAATATCATCGGCACACTTCTCATTGGACTTAAGTCTCCTTTCCTAATTTCTCTTCGGTTCCCCTCACAGGTCGCTTAATATAGAGACTGAGTCAATAAAAAACAGTATTATAAAATAAAAACAGAAATAAACATATATGGTTGCTTAAAACGGCAAAAATAATTTTCGCACTGCGTGCCTTATTTCCTGACGGAGCTTACAGTTATGTATCAAGTCCTTCCTGTTTTCTAATATACAGTTTGTTTTCTTGACGTATTCTTGGCTGACAGCGTTCTTTTTTCGCAATTACACAATTTCCTCTACATCCTCAACCGTACTTCAGATAAGCCATACTTCAGTTTGGATCCATTCACAAATTTTCTCCTAGTTGCCCTGGACGTCTCAGCTGTTATAAGGGAAAACGACGGCTCTTTAACCAGGGCGTTGTCCACGAAAAGACACTTACTGATTACTGAATTCATTTTTAAAATATATTTCAGTCCTTTAGACGATCTTCGCTCACTGTGTAATAATTTTAACCCCTGCCCTTCGTTGATTCTCTAAAACATCAACTAGTATGTCGTGAAAAGTTTGACTCTATAGTGCCTCAGGAAAGACAGAAATAATACTGTACACCTACAGCCCTTTGGCTTGTGTGAAAGCCCAGAAACCATTTTCCAGTGTAACTCACACGGAGAAAATAGACCTAATTCCAGCAGCAAAAGAAATCTATGATTTGATGTTTCATTTGCAGCCGATAACAGCATAGAGGTTGGCAGGCGAACTTTGTATGATGAGAAAGGAAGGAATTTCAAGTTAAGTCAGTCTGAAAACCCAACCAACTGAATTAAAGCAGATTTGTACTGTTATTAACTGAACTCACTGCTCGTGCAAGCTCACATTAACTGATTCGACTTAAAAATATTAAAAAGTCATAAACTCACGTTTACGCATGTTGTCTTTCATTGTCGACTGCTTTATAGCCTCAGGTGGTTTAACGCTCTTTGTCTTTGCAAATAAGAATGTTGTTGTGACAGTTTCTGTGTGTGATGTTTCGTCTTCTACTAATCATAGTAATCTCCTTTCTTAGTCATTCAAATGAGTTTTCTGAAAATATTAAATATTTCGATGGGCTTTCCATTTATTTTCATTTACGGTTTCATGCTATTTCATAATAGCAGTCCTAATCTGTTAATCGGTGTAGAATGCAGGATGTAGAACTTAATACCAACAACGCATATCTACTGTGCCGGCATCTTTGATGTCATAGCCTAGAAGTGGAAGTGAACTCTACTACCTAGATCTTACCTGAAAAAAAGAAAGAAAAAAATGAATGGCAAAGAATGGGATTGGCACTAGTGCTGTTATTTAATTTCTCTATCGATGTATGCTGAAGCTGTTCTAAATCACAGGATTTGCATTTTTATTATGTTCAAATTAAATGTGATGATACTCCAATATTCATCTATCACTCCCCATCAGAAATTTCTTAGCATGATGTCCAATAATGTAGGTGAGTTAATTTTCCTTTTGTTCTTTTTGGTTATGTTTGTGTAGAAGTGCAGTCTGAGCGTGGCCTCCGAATAAAGAGTCTGGGTATAGAGCAAATAGTTCATGTCAGCTAAGTGACAAAATGTCCACAGGAAGCTTCAGGTTGCCCTCTACTTTTTTCTCTGTTTTAGATGACACTATGCAACAACGACGTACAGCACTTAATATAACAATGCATCGAAATTTCTCTGAATATTCAGTGCCCTTGGCCAACTGCCCACTGCTTATTGTACGAGGACGCCGTATATTTGCAACTGTAACCAGATTTCGAGGGGCCGTTCACTGTATCACATTGCTAAACCCTCGCCGCTTCAGATACTGAAGCGCCTGACTTTCTTTGAAGCTTAAAGACAATTTTAATTTTCTACTGCCAACGGCCTTGCCACGTTTGTAACACCAGTTCCCGCCCGATGACCGAAGTTAAGCAACATTGGGCCAGCCTAGTATTTGGACGGTTGGCCGTTCGGGGAAAACCGGGTGCCTTTTGCTTTCTGGACACGCAAGTCGCCAAAGTGGCATCCAGTTGAAAGACTTTGACCAGGCCGTTGCGCCACACGCCATTTATTCATTTATTTTCTATTCTGGAGTTACAAATATATCAGTTGCATTAGACCATTTTGACCCATGTATTTTTCAGACTACACCCTGAATTTTAGACATGTTCCTGCATTTGAGCTGTTTCACATCTAATTCAGTTTATACAGAGCTGCAATGACGGTTTTCAAACACTCATCAAGCATAAGTTGCCAATGAGTTGATCCAGACATACGTATATGTTAGCTCATAAACAGTTAAATTTGACATTTCGCAGTCAACAATCTTTCTTCTGAATTCTGTAGATTCTTTTATCTTTTCACACGATCTTCAAGATTCCTACTTAACGAAATTCAGGAACTGTTTTCTACCTGAGTATTTTTTCCGACTAAGTATTCCTCCCCACCACCCCCACCACCACTTTGTGCTGCATCATATAGTGGAAGTGGTTAGGTCCATGGATAATTTGACGGAGACCATAGCAATATCTCACATGCTTATCTAGAGGCAAATGTTGGCCAACGTGCGGCGTGCCTATCAACCTCGTTGTTGCCATTGTAACTATCTACACACCAGAACTTTAATATCGCAAATAACTGTACACAACTGACTTTTTTACTACATATAGGCCGGGTGGAGAGCTTTCCTATTGCCAAACTGCGCATGATTCAAAAATCACTTGTCAAAATATAGTTTCTTCCTCTCACAATTTAAATGTGATAACATATTTCTCTTATTCGAAGTCGGAAAACGTGTACATACATCTCTGCATGAAAGAATTTGAAAACTGAATTTTCATTTGTCACAAAGAAAGGAGAAAAAGTAAAATTCAACTGTAAAGTGGAAGTGAGGTACAATATACGAGTACTTTTCATCACTACATTTCCTCTTTTAGAACGAAACAGACGTTCGCGTCGTATCAGATGAAACCATTGGCAGCATTAATATCTTACGGCAGAGTCGATGGCCCCCACAGACCTAGCGATATAACTGCTTCAGTAAGTTATTTCCCAGAACATACAAGACCAGTGTGACGAACAGTGAGAAAAATTAATTTCTCTGTCTTGTCAAAATTTAACTGCTCTCCAGGTCAAAAGTCTGTTTATATAAACCATCAACATAATCGAGGAACGACTGAAGACCGAGCCGCTTTCTAAGAGACTCGAAGAAATGTGGGAGACCTAAATGGAAATGACATTACTCCGAGTCTGATACCTGCCATTATGAATCTGCTGTTTAAACAAGTGCTCCGTCCAGCTTTGTAGTATAGTGGCGCACTAATAATCAAATGCGGAGATCGGCAGCAGTTTCTTACCAAATTCATCGTGTTAACGCTAAGCACTGTTAGGAAAATTTTTGCTAAGGAACTGGAAACCACAAACTCAACTGTGGTATAGTTTAGAGTGATGCACAACAGCGTAGATAACTGTATTTAACAGTTAAATGAAACCCGCAACCAGTCGCAACTAGATTTGGTACCACCAAAAACTGAAGTACAGTAGCTACAAACATCGGTTACATTAGTTTCTGGGACTAGTTAAGGAGTACAGTAAGAGCAGGAAATCACATAGTGCATTAACATATAAGGCCGCTAACGTTGCAGTAAAAACATACAGGTTGATGAAAAAAAAAAAAGAAAAGAAAATTAAAAATCTGTATCTCTAAACGACCAACAGCGGTTCATGGTGCACACTGACATTTGCAGGTTGTCTAACTAACGGATTCCAGAGACAACAAAATATTGATTTACAACAGTTATATAATTGTTGACCGAATTTCAGAACTTAAAATGCTATCGTAATCTACTCATTAAGCGGTATAATCTTACTTTAATGGTTTAATACAGTAGAAACTGTGTATACGCACTCGGGTAGCGTTGCTCATGGCATGCAAATTACTCAGACTATATTCGTCCAGTATTTCGGACTGACATGAGAACACTTAGTGACTTCCAAGAAACTATACACATAACTTCAAACCTTTAGGGACTCTTTTTCTCGCTAACACCCCGACTCCCCCTTCCTCCTTTTCAGCCAGCCGTGGTGGTCGAGCGGTTCTAGGCGCTTCAGTCCGGAACCGCGTGACTGCTACGATCGCAGGTTCAAATCCTGCCTCAGGTATGGATGTGTGTGATGTCCTTAGGTTAGTTAGGTTTAAGTAGTTCTAAGTTCTAGGGGACTGATGACCTCACATGTTAAGTCCGATAGTGCTCAGAGCCATTTGAACCTCCTTTTCTGCATCAGGTATGACGTTTTAATTTATTATTGTTTTACTGCTAACTCTATTCGCAACACATCTTGCTGGCAGCATCCACATTTAGCACTGAATGCGCCTGGTAAATTATTTCACTGTATAACAAATAGTTCGAGAGATATGACGTCATAAATATCGAAATACGTGAAAAACTGACGTTTGCTTGAAACAGAGGGCAAATTGCCCAAGACCACGTTCATCAAGTGTTTCACAATGAGACCAATCAGCGACTTCGAACAAATTTTAAACATAATTTCAAACGTTTTCTAATGCATTTTTCTCTCTTACATGTTTAACATCAGATATTTAAGACATCAACTTATTTGTAAAGTAATCACAAGTTTGAAGCAGTTTTATACAAGAGAGTTCGATTCTTTAAAGAATCGGGGGTTTACCAGTTCAAATATGGTGAAATAAATAATAGATAGTAGAACCCGTCACCAGCGCCGCTAGTCTAAACTAAAAGCTACTCTAGAGTGCACAAGAAACAGGGGTGTTACAAACAAATATCAAAATTACTGTTGTCACATTGACGCATCCCGAAAAATCTAGTAGCTGCCTTGGATAGTGGAAGCACAGATATTCGGGCGGCTCTTAGATTACCACTGAACGTGCGAGACAACAAAATACGAACATGCGCCTGTTTATAGTACTACACACATCAAGAGCAGAGTGATTTGTAGCATTTGGCACAGAAGCAAACGCAAGCGCGCAGTGTGTCCCCTGGGCGAAGACAATACGTGTGACGTCAGCACCACGACATAAGCACGCGCGACGAAGTCCACTTCACTGGCTTCTTCCTGCTCTTGCGGTCTTGTCTCTTGCTGTCGGTGCGTCGGGGAAGTGAGAGCGTCGATAAGGATGGCAAATCCAAGAGCACGGTATGAAGTTCCTACTATAGCAACACACGTAGGAACTCTATACCTCGCTGCTGGTAAGTTACCAACGGGAGCTGCTCTCAACCTTCCCTGCCTCGCCGTCTCTTCTCTCTTCTCGTCTTCTTCTTGCTCCGCCGGACAAATTAGCATGACAAAAGCGACGGACGAGCAAGGCTTGCATGAATAAAACATCGCCGGCGCGATCGAGTTGCAGGTGTAGCATGCAGCAGTTAGAGGCAGGCGCCTAGGCGACAATAGCAGCGCCTAGAGCTTATTTACTATGCGGCAGGCATGCGAGCTACAGGTGTTAGACAAGCGAGGAACGCTGGGACGTGACCCAGTGTCTCCATCTCCCAGCTGCAGGTCTCACTACTTCCCTCTAATAATGGCTGAGGCGAGTGCTGCTTCCATGCAACGCTGCACGATATACTGTCAAGCAGAAGAAACTAAAGATCACCTGCACTCAAAAGAAGTTACAGGGAACTAGTTTTCTGTCTTAGCGTTATGAAACATGCACCAGGACTACACAGCGGTTAGCATAGCTCTAGTTAGTGGCTGAAATTAAGATTTGGAAATTTCAACATAAGTACTATCAGGAAAGTCATCACTGCATCTTTTATTTTCTAACAAGGCGAAGACCACTGACGTAAAACTGATCTGATTAATTGCCGGCAAACATCTTGTGGTAGGAAGAGCAAAATAAAATTTAAAAAAAACTAGGGCTACGCAAGGTCGTACCTCATACACACTATCTACCGGTCTTCGATTTCAGCTATATCACAATTTACAGTGTTGGGCTGCAGCCAGAATTCAGGGATTTCCACACTGGGCTAGCAGCCAGTTTCCCCTTATATCTCATCCACATGCCTTCTCACATTTAATGTATCTATACTGAACTGTTTAATGACTGCGGACGTTTTACGGATTGCATAAACATCAGACTACCTTTTATTCTTCAGCCCGGTTTTAATATCAGTATTCAGCCACACGTTTCGGAGCAAGTGGCCATCTGTTGTCTGATACTATTTTTGTTTCATCTTGAAAAATATACTTCATATTTGTTGGATTCCAATCTCAGTACGGTACTCCCACTTAGTTTCCTCATAGATGATTTCACGAGAATGCCACAGAGGCATTTGGCGTTATTGCTTCTTCTGCATTAAGGACAACAACATATTTAAAAAAGGGACTTTTCTAGGAAACAGACAGTGCAGACGCGTTGGACGTGTTAGTAATGAAGAGCAGAGAGATGATCTCCTGCCAGTGCTAAGCCAGGCATATGCGTCTGGAAACTAGCAGTGTGGCAAATACGTATTTGACTTTGCGCGTAATGCAGGGTAATTGCTTGTTTGTATCCGTACACCGAGATAACATTACGGTTTTCAAAGCATTACGGTTATGAATCAAACAAGGAGTCCACAAAGATCAGCTAAGCCTGTAGACGTAGTATCTAGCTGATTACGTCACGGAGGTGCAATAACTTTTTCACATCTTTTATCCTTAGTCATAAGAATTGGGCGGGCAGTTGTAGAAATGTATTCTTTTCAGCCAAATCTCCAAGTTGGCGGGAAGAGTGGAATCCCAGTTGGGAATATTTGGGGGGGGGGGGGGGGGGAGAGGGTTCTGGTTCCGATACTCACCTGATGCCCAAGGGAACCGAACTCTCTCAAAAATGTGTGGGTGCAAATCAGGAGGTGTGCTTGCGAGAATAAGAACGATGAGCTATATCGAGCAAAGCATCTACCTGCGACGTTCAGAGACTGGCGGGGGTGAGAGCTGGCGTCGCAGACAAACGTCTTGCGGCGGTGCCACCACGGGCAGACTCACCGGTCACGCAAACCAACGCTATCGACCCGTGTTTATTTACTGTTGAAAGGCCGGACACGGAACGTCGAGTCGGCGAAAACGGCAGAATGGAGCATCGGTGCACCGTGGAGCAGGAAGGGAAGCTAGGACGGACGGAGGGAGCGGGGGGGGGGGGGGGGGGGCGGAAGCCGAAGGCAGTGGTGGGGGCGGCAGCAGAGGGATACATTACGGCGGGAATTATTATTCAGGAATTTAATCCGACTAGGCGCAGTCGGCGTAAGTAGGTCTGTAGGCAAGTCCGGAGGGAAGACGTAGCGGCAGCGGGGAGGGCGACGCGGGAAGTGGAATGGGGCGACGCAACAACGCCATGTTGTGACGTCACGGCGTCTGTGGCGCGGGGCCACAATTAGTGCAGCGCCCCGCCCCGACGCCGGCTCGCAGTGCTGCCAACCCCTTCGCGGCAAAGGTCAGCGGGCTACTGCCCTCGCCAAATTACGCCCGTAACCACGGCGTCAATAGCGCCAGTTAAACCACTTCGCGTGGCAGATTTCTGCTCTCTTCACCATTGACTTCTGTTAACTGGGCGTAACTCGGAAATTAGCAGGTAGTGCACCAATTCGCGGACTGTTCCATTCAAGACTACTACGAGCACGAACCGTTCACGTATTTCATTATGCCAACTACACTGGTCTTAAGCTGAAAAAACTTACTATCGATTCAGTCGCCTTCGAGGCAGAGTTCATTTATTGACAGCTTCATCAACGCACACTAAACGTGACATTTGTGGTTGGGCTGCGTAACACCGAGAAGGGCGCGAAGATAATTCGGAACAGCATAATTCCAAGAAACCAACTAACGTTGCATATAGCTCGCTGATAAATGGCCATGACCGGCATTCTCACTGGGATCGAAGGCTTCACAAATAATGACGTCAAGTTACAACAGTGACGCTAGAAGCGAGTCTCTACCTACTACCCTCCAATCTATTTCGTTAATTAATCATCCGAGAGCGCCGTACAGTGCTCCCCACAAGCGTTGTCCTGGCTGGTAGGTAGCAGCGGTGTATCTGCAGCCGCATCTCGGCCAGCAGGACCGCTTTTTGCCTCTTCTCTCCTCCCGACCGTAATGGCTCGTTATTAGAGACCCGCCACACACACCCACCGCATTATCAAAATTGTGCCCACCGTAATAATACACGCCAGCCACTCGATAATTTACTTTCATCTTTTGATTTAAAGCATCCCTTTTTGTTTCTTCGTACACCAGGCGAACAAAACACACACACATGCGCGCGCACGCACGCACACACACACACACACACACACACACACACACACACACACACACACAAAGTACCTCACGAATCTACCTGTACAAAGACTGTTGCAACGAACACAGGTTTTTTTCCTTTATTTTAAAAGGCGGAAATTCCATAGATAAAGGCTGTGGACTTCGTCCACTTCATCATTACCCTTCTTGGACTAAATTGTAACCGTTCACTTAGGGTTTGTATGATCTCTGTGTGGGCAGAAGAAGGGGGGGGCGGGTGATGGTAAGTGTTTATTTCACTTAATTAGAAACCTATCGGTTAACCTGGCGGGCCACTGTACTTCATGTAAATGTCAACGAAATTTATGTTGTAAACTCATCATAAACTGTACAAAAGATAGACCAGTAGCTTCAAAGGATAGGCCTCTAAATCTGGACTGTCTGGATAGGTGTGGCCAGAAGCCAATAAAGAAAAAAATCGCCCTTCTCGTTTTCCACGACATCGAATTAATAACTAATTTGACAGCAAATTAAGCATCTAGAGTCTTCTGTACGCAAGTCAGGCTCGGATCAGAGGTATTTGCGCTAAGAATATGCAATATGCATCGTGGGGAACAACTCCGTAGCTCCATAGCTGACAATGGAAAAAAAAGAATTAATTCTTAAACCCTACCGGCAAACAATTCACTATGCTAAACTGGTATCGCTGTAGGAAATGGCTATTCCTTGTAGGTAAGCAATGCCGTAATTGCTGATGTGGCGGGCAAGTTGCTCATCAAATAGTATCAGGTGTGAAAATGTCCATCCGATTATTAATGAAGAACATTACGACACTTGATGGAAACAGTGCATCATAGATTTGAGCAACAGGGGTACAGTTACAGCGAAACTGCTGATCACACGCACCTAAATACTGTGGCAGGCTTTCATTCCAAAAGGTTCCCGACGCCAAAAGGCACGAGGTTGCATGCGATGAGAGTGCCAAACCTTGATAAGAAAGCAGTGCTCAAATGTTAACATATACAGTTGTAAGAGGCGAAAGCATTCAGTGGGAGGCGAGAGCAGAAACTACAGCGATATCTGCGGCGCATTTAAAAGCATTAATTACGGTTCTCTGGTGAATATAAATGGAGTTCTAATGTAACATTGATGATATAACTGGGAAAACCGTGCGACGCTGCGCGCAAAGTGCGGAATACTGAACTCCCTTATGTTTAAGTTCTGACCGTCTTTCCTTTCTGAATAAAGATTGAATGAAAGTGTGAAATAAAGTGTAAGCTGTCTACATAAATTTGCTTCCCTGACAGCCGTTCTCGATAGAACATGTACCATAAACATGGGCTGGATGATATTGGACAATACATTCACTACATTGCCGTCTATTGTGTAGGCCCTACCTGCGTAATATATCTTGCTACTAGGAAGAGTTCACCTTATAAACACACACACACACACGCGCACACACACACACACACACACACACACACACACACACACACACCTTGTACAAAACGTATGGGCACGACATGCCTTTCTTTAGACGACAACCCAAGAAGAATACGCGATATAAATCGAAAACCTTGCTGCATGGGGATTGATTCAGACCATTCTTACACAATAGAGCTATATTTCACGGAATAACACCGAAGAGTGTTCAGGAACGACGACGAAACTTCGAGTAGTGTGGAACAGTATTAATGATCTCTAAGTACCTATTTCGACGTATGTGACACCTACTAAGGCAGGATCGACAGAATTTGACACAATTTATTTTTTTAAGTTGCTGGTGAAGAGTATTGCAAATGATCTTCCGAAAACAAGAGTTAGTTACCTCCAGTCGTAAGAACATTCAAATGCAGTGCCTAACTCCCAAAACTGTTTCCCGCGTTTTGAGTTGTCAACTCGCTAAGCACGAAGTACCGTGCGCGGCGAGCGCCTAAGCGCAGACGGCGGCAGCGCCACGCCTTGCTGACGTCACGCTGGGCGCGGGACACGTGGCACTACGACATCCGCTTTCGCCTCAGCGTCTTAATGAGTACAGGACGTTCACCTTTCCCCCTCTCCTCCCTCTCTTTCGCACTTGTACCGCAAAACGTCGAAAAATGCTTAGCAAACTGTGGCTTGCGTGCGTATATTTTGTGGCACTGCAGGAAGCAGGAAGCGGAGCTACCAAGATGTAGCAATCGCAACTCCGTAATATACATGAGCCGATCACCTAAACTGTTATTATTGTTTTAAGGAGGCGATGATCTACAGCTTTTAAATATTTTTGAAAAATAAAACCTTTGATTTGGCATAATAAGAGTCACTTTATTAAAACTGCGATTGTCGGACAAATAACAGAGCATCTTCAGGTACAACAAAATTATTTGTTTGTAGATTAACGGTATACATGGACTGCAACAAATCTGTAGACTGCAACAAACTACCTGTTAGCAGAGCGAAGCACATGGCCAGACTGAAGTGGCATTCTCTCTTATATCACAAAGAAATGTCGACTTTTATACCTAAGAATGATGAGTTATGTGATTATTTATTTAATAGCTATAAGAAATCGTGGTTGTTCAACAATATTTGTTATTGTTTAGTCGCCACTTAGTTATCTTGAAACTACTGGAGAGGCAGGTCGTACCGCTGAAGTGAAGAACAGCGCGCGTAATTACTACCAGGGAACAGTTGCTGTGGCTCGCTACGGAGAGCCAGAGAAATATGAAAAAAAAAGAAAAAAGACACCACACGTCCGAAGGTTACAGGTGAGTCAGAGCGAATACAGGTAGCACCAGCACGTAAACTAGGCTCTAGCCGGCGGCATTCGCACACGTGGCAAGGACGCTGACGGTAGGAAAATTCCACGGCCGTCGGGTTGTGTTTTTGCCCGGCTGCGGTCACTTACTTGCAGATGGCGCCGTGGTGTGGGTACGTTGCTGCTGCCGATGCCGCTGTGCGTACGCGCTGGCGGCGGGACACGCACTATGCGTGCGGCCGCCGCGGCGCCGCGCCCCCCGCCTGCGCGAGTCCCCACCGCCGCTCGCAGCGCCCCTAGCGGCCGGCGCACGTACGCGCCTGCACACATCCTGCGTACGCTCGTGCGTGCGTGCTTGCGTGCTTGCGTGCATTCGCCCGCCCCCCCCCCCCCCCCCCGCCATCTCTTTCTCTCTCTCTCGGCGAGCACGCGCGCGCGCGTGGCCGCATCGCCCGAGCCTCTTCGACCGTTTACAACTTTTTCAAATCTTCGCGGCAAAGGAGTTTTTCTTCTCCGTAAAAAAAAAAGAAGAGGGTGGGGGGACCCTGCGGGGAGGGGAGCGCCGTCTTGGGATTGGCCGACACGGCGCGCGCCCACAGCACCAATGGGGGGAAACCGTTTGAAGCGCGGAGGCGCCCGTTTTTTTCCAGCCCTCCCACTTCCCGTGCATTAGGCCAACGCCTTTTGAAATTCCTCCTGACAAATGTTTATTCTTAACACTTGCGGCCGTTTCTCCTCTTTCGTGGCGTTCCTTTACATTTTTTTTATCCGCTCCTTTTTGTACTCGCACGCACGTGTGTGCGCGAAGTGACACGGCGGACCAATCGCCGCAATGACTGCCAGACTCCCGATTAACATACGAAACATTCGACCGTTGCCAATGCCAAATTAACCCGCCTTAACTGAACTAAAAAAGGGAACTATTCGGTGCATACGAAGGAGGAAGTAGTCTCATTTATTTCCGTGCGATGATGTATGAAGCTCTGTTCTTTCCACGATAGGAAACAGTTCTTGATGAGACACTCGCGGTTTGTAGCATAGCCCACCTCCGCCCAGAAGAACGGTGACATCGTTCATTGGCAAGTGCAACAGAAGGTCTGCTAAGTCACTGACAAACAGTCGAAACTCTCGTCGAAACGCTTGCTGCATCAATATTGTGTAGGTCTGAGGTCTTTATCGAGTTAAATTAATGAAAGAAATAGGGAAGATAGCTGGAATATAGTGGTACGATACGTCATCGCGGGACCGTCACAGAAACAGTTCACAACATACATGTCACATAATGCTCTTAAAAGGCCGTATTCTAAAAAAAATCATACTAAGTATTCTCATGCATTTCGCCTAATGATCATGCCCGGGAAGAGAAAGAGAATCGCGCTCTCTACAGAGGTGTACCCACGCGCCATATGAGTGTGGAACGGGAAAGCGCACTGACAACGGATAACAAAACAATAACGGTAATTTCAGAGAACAAATGTAATTAAAGAAATAGTAAAATAATCACACATACAATGGTACCAATGCGTACTTGAAAACAAACGTGGCAGTTACCGCCTATGAAAACACGTTGAGTGAGCCGTCGAAATTATCGCACGTGCGTTGCGTGCCTTCACATAATGTCCGCTGCACCGTGGTCGTCGGCTTATATTGAACACATGAGTCACTATGAGGAAACGAATGCCCGGTGAGCTACCGCACATCTCTTTAGTTTAAATCACAAGGCCGTTTTTGCAATAAGTACAACTACTGATATTATTCCAAAATAAATTTGTGTTATTGCTCCTGAGATATCGGCACTAGTATGGCGAAGACGGCCAAGTTGGCATCTAAATACACAGGTACAAACGGAGACGTTTCGATCTCATATGCGCGTTCTCTATGCAAAATTTACGAGTCTGATGTTGTATAGCATCATCTAAGAGACAGAAAAAGAGCTAAACCTTACAGGCGAAACGTTTCCTTCGGTTTAAAAATTGACTAGAAGGCTGCACTGGATGATCAGTTCTCTATTTCAGCCTGCAACAGACAAGCTGGTTCACCCTCTAGGAACCATTTCTCTTTCCACACAAATTCTGGTATGGTCCCACAAACAAAACTGCTACTAATTGTTCCATCACACATCGACACATTCAAGCAGTGTCCTCGCATGTTTCGAACCCTAAATGCCAATAAATGTAAACCACGCAACCAGATTCGCTATAGGAGTCCCTTGATAAGATACTAGAAATGCGGCTGGTCGTACGAAAATATGCGCCGACAGAGATGTACATCAACAGCTCTTAGATTCGGACACTTTACTTCAAAGCCTCTATATACACGGTAATTTTGACAATCGTCAGATAAGCTAGAATTCTGTAGCCTAGCAAAGATAACTAAAAGTGCCAACGTAACAACGATAGTAGTAGCATTGCTCTATAACTAGCCAGATGCACAGAAAGCCGCTGGTTCATAATGTACGTACCTTCTGCGCCAGCGTAGTAACTGTAGCGACAACACAAGTGCTGCGCAGTGAATAACAAATGCATTCCCTAGCTCTGAGGCGATTCTAGGGGAAAAAAATCTAAAACTCCACAATTTGAACGGTACCTCAACGATGCTGGAAGGTTGATCTCGGCGTAAATTAGTCGTAACTTTCGAAAATATTTGTCAGAGTCTTACTGCAAGCCGAGGTATGACACGAAAAGTATTCGTAGGGGACTGCATGAAATATACCTACATCAGTTTTGAGAGGAACAGAATCTAGTGTCTTGGAACATACACGGGGTTGTAGTGTGACACTACATAACGTACTTAAATTCTCAGGTATCATGAAAAGGTGCAGCGTTGAAAGGCAAAATGAGCTTTAGAGAATGGTTTTGATGGTCGAGGTAAGAATAAGTTAAATATCCCCTCGTCCTCGTTTCGTGTAATTTTAACGTGATAGTCCAATATTTGTGACAACGGGAGAAATACACGGAAAATTTTGTTGAAAATTTCCGGTCGCTACGTCGTTAACAGCGGCTAACACAGATGAAGCTAATTTCGAATTTCATGGCACAAGAGACGTGTTTTAGATTAGCCAATAGATGTACACAACGGGTAACTGAACATGTGGCTATCTTTTTGCTCATAATATTTTATCGAAACATGATTAACACGTTGTTGGGAATGAGCCGAAGAAAGCTTTACAATATGATTAAACATTTTAACATCTGAAACAATGTAATTGTGAAAAAGGAAGCAGCAAAGAAATAGTGATAAGAGTGCTGCTATTAGAGAATTACACGACAGAGTACGGAAATCTTTATATCCTACGGAAGCCAGAAAACAGTAGTCCACATTTGTAAACGACTAAAACTTGGATGACTGAACTGGCGCAAGTGTTTATAAATACAAAGAGCTGAGATGCAAAACTGCTGGTCCTAGAGAAGCACACCGCAGTTCCACCTACATGCGTCGGCTGTCCGTTGAAGAAGCTCCAGAGACCGACTACACAAGTTTCGACTTGCAAAGAATTCTGTCAATGTTTCGCCGAAGAGATCAGGCGGAACTTTTCTTAAGCAAGTAGCTGGACAACATACTGCTTCTCCATATACTGTCTGCGTACATACAACGCAAGAAGTCAGTCAATTGCCTTCTTTTCAACATTTCGTATAGTGAATACGGAAGATAAAAGCCTCTAGATGCCTCACTTATTTCTGCGATTTCAGAAATATCGGCTTGAATACAGAAGTGCTGAATCGTAAACATTAGGAAACGTAGATGTAAATGGGGACTGGTGGTCAATTTCCATTACAAAGCCAAAACGGAGTATATGTAATGCGCGCCAGATATGTACGTTCGCAAATCTTGTAATAAAAGCACGAGGTTCCAGCAGTGATGTAGATTCCCATTTTCCCGTACCGAACAGCTTGTTTTGCGTTGCTTCTTAAAACTTTTCTCAACACAGGAACCAGCCAACTGCCCAGATGAAGTCACCAACACCCTAAGCCCCGAGCCATGAATCGTGCAGGGTCAGAGTTGCGCGGCGGCAGCAGTAGTGGAGACGCCGGCCGTCGGCTCATGGATCTCAGGCTTGGCCGACCTCGCGCCCGGCGCAGCTTTTAGGCCTAGCCGCGCGTGCATGTCGCTAAGGCTGCTTTGTCCGGAGAAAAAAAAAAAAAAAAACTTTCGGTGTCCACAGGCGGGGAAGAAAATGCGGCAGTACTCGCCAAGCTGAAAGCTGACACGCCCCTGAGAACCGAAAATGTAGTCCCATGTTCACATGAGGGTTTCAGCGACCTCACTTCGATTCAGTGAACCACATTCTGGTGCGTGACTGCGTTATGGAGTAAAACAAAATAGTGTTTCGCGACGATGTGGGTGACAGTGATACTGACGAAGGCACATTGCGATGGTTGAGTACGTATTGGTACTGTACACTTTGAAGTTTTTAGAATGCCTACAGCTCTTATTTGTAGTTGCAGGCAGCATAGAATTGTTCAAAAAACTATAGACCAACGTTTAAACAAAATCATCGACCTCCAGAAACGGTTAACTGAATTACGTTTAACCTGATACGCAACCAAATAAGATCAACCAAACATAAATAAAATTACAGTTGCTGTCAGATGCGGAATAATCAGCAGTGAGTATACACAACAAGAAATTCTGGGAAGTAAACGGAACAGCTTGTGTCGAACACTTCGACTTCTGGTCTCGTTTGTAGTGGTAGCAACAGAGAGGCTGATTTCCTCCTCGATACAAGGCAGTAGTGGTGGCATGGATATGATTCGCAGAAAATCAGGAAGTACATTTTCCTTGCTCGCCAGCTCAGTATTTTGCAATACAGTGGAAGAAGTGGACAACGCATAGTCGGAGTCGATGATGAAGACAAAGAAATTTTAACAGCATAAATAATTTCAAAACTCCCGCTTCCAAGAAGTCAGTGAAGCACTCATGAAATGTGAAACAACAAGTTTAAAAAAAAGTCGGTAAGGAAAAGACAAGGGGGAACGTCAATAGATTAACGTGGAAGAACCACACTGCTACAGGCAAGAGGCGTGGCTTTACTGAAAGACAAAACGCATCAACAAATTCAAAACTGCTGGATGAATACCAATACTGCAAAACTGATTCCTGAAACATTTCGCCTTATTCTGTTTTGGGGTCGGTAGAGACCAATATCACTGTAAGAAGAAGAAAAAAAACGGAGAAGTTCACAACAATTAGATAAAAAATCGGAAACCACAAAAATTAACAGATTTATGCTAAGGTTATAATGAAGTGAATATTACATCTGGAACTCGGACTCTATCACTGGAAACAGCGCGATGACATTTTTATTTCTGGAGGCGATGAGGTCTGCTCTTGACCTTCGCCAAAGAAACACTGTTAGTACTGCAGTGACGCGGCCAGCAGTAAAATGGTATATATCATGTGACGTCTCTAATAGAACACTAAATCACAAAATTACGTCGGCAACGTACGAAGAAATACGGCTAAAAACCGTCGCGTGATTTGCGCGGGACAAATTTAAGCGTCCACTGGCGAGCGTAAACAATAAAAAGCGAGCATTGTGGTGAAAGGTCGATCGCGGCCGGCTGAGTAGCTGGTCACGCAGCGGACGCGTGGCTCTGGAGACAAAACGCAGCAAAAAGGCAGCTTGCCTACCTGCCGTGGCTGTCCGGCGCGCCGCACAAAAACCCAGTGCGTCACGCAACGCTGAAGGTCCGCTCGCCTCTGAAGACAGATCGGCGCGCTGCGCGCCGCGCGCCACTCCACACAAAAAAGTAAAGAAGCGACCAGGCGGCGCCGGCAAAAAAACGGGGTGGGGGAAGGCGCAGAGGAGGAGGAGGGGGGCGGGCGGGGGGCACGTCTTACGCGGCACTCTCGAGGGACCTGCGCAGCCAGAAGAAGGATTAGAGCGGGAAAGAGAACCGTGTTGGGAAAGGAAAGCGGCGGCTGAGACTGTGCCGCGCGGCTACGCCCATTGCGGACGCAGTGGACCGACGGTTCCGGCAAGTTCGCGACGAGTTGGAAACCTGTACACCCGGCGAAGAGACGCACGACGCAACGCGACGTGACGCACACTGCACTGCACGTAACGCGCGCGGTCGCACTCCCCCTCCTGTCTTGAGTCTTCCACTGGCGCACCCCAAGCGGAGGTGCACAGTTTCCCAGTCCTTCACGGCGGAACGGTGGCTGCAAACTGGAAGCTCTGCCAGCGCAGCCCGCTGGCTATTCCTGTCGCGTACAGTCCTCTCCTCCCCGTCCCCCACTCGGCGCACCCCCACCGCTGTCATCCCTTCCACTGGGGGCCGCGTACCCCCACCACGTGCTACGTGCCATCGTCGCAGTGAGCGCCGGCCTCCCAGGGAGACTTCCGGCGAGAACTGCGCATGCGCCGCCCGACCGACCCCGCCTCTGGGACACGGCCGCAGGGACGCGCCTCGGCGTCGGTCCCGCCCAGTACCGCGCCGCCGCCACGCCCAGTGGCTGACTGCAGCGCCGCCACGGCGGGGAACTCGCGCTGCTACCGATAGAGCGCACCACTTACCGCTCGCCGAATCGCGCGCGCGCCAAGTTCGAACTCTCCAAGTGATACTCCTTCCGTTCATTTGACCAGCGACGTCGAGAAACTTTATATTACTGAAAGTGGAATTACTTATTGGCGTACAACAGTTCAGAAGCATCAACTGCATGTGAAATATTAAGAATTGTAGATCCATCTTGGTGTGAAACAATTCTTCACCTCGTCTAAAGCATGTTTCTATCAAATATTACAACGTCAGTGAGTTTTTTATGTTTTCTCGCATATCTTCTCTTTTGAAGATTTCTATCTTAATCTATTCGAGAGGCTGAACACTACCAGTGCGTAAATGTGGGATGCTTTTGGGAAGCATAGGACTGATTTATTGCCACACTCACCGCTTTTCGATTTCCCCCAGAGCTATCTTCGAATGGTGAGTATTAACTTAAGCTTTAATTTCTGACTGCGTGCAGTTTGTCGCTCTAACTGTGACAGCGCCATAGAAACCGAGAGATTGTGAGACATGTTCCTTGACAGCATCTATTTTCGTCAACGCTACTACCATGTGAGTTCACACACCGTGTGCTTTCAGCAGTATCGTGATGGCGACTAGCTGCACGTAGTTTACAAAATAAAGCTCCTGTTAATACGTGCCGTTTAATCACGAGCTTGCAGTTGCTTCAAAGCCTGCTAATGGGGCAATAAATAACTTGGAATGCGTTTAGCGCCATTGGTGACTTTTTTTAATTTTTATTTGTTTACTTTTTAAATAATGTAAAGATTTTTTTGATTGGGGATGCGAAGTGCCATGTAAATTTGTACTTTGCAACCAAACGAAATACTTGCACCGAGTGTATAAGAAAGTCATATCACGTTCCAGAAAAGTACACACATCCCTGACGTTGCCAACCCTTTCCTGAAACATGCATGGGTGAAGTAAAATTGCAGTGTGTTGCGTCAAGGTTGATCTATGTATATTATATTACTTACACGCATAAATGTCCGAATCAAGTATACATGTTTAATTAAAGTTAATTGGATCTATTACTTCTTCAGGACTCTTTATTGTACTCACGAAAGTCGTAGGTAGATGCTGTGAAAAACCAGCGTCGTTGTCTAGATACTCAGATACTCTTCACACACACCGCCAGAAAGTAGTGATCGGTGAAATGATAACAAGAAGACGATTCGTGGTTTCCCGTCGAAACAAGAGTCTATTTTGATGCACCAGCCATACACTATTTACGGAATGTCATAGTATTTCCAGTGTTCTGACTGTGTGCAGTTTGTCGTTGTAGCTGTGACGGCGGCATACCATCCAAGACATAGTGAGACGTTTCTTGACGGTATCTACTTTCGTCTGCGCTAGTACCACGTGTAATTACAACTGTATCGTACGGCGATACAATGTTCAAGCTAGCAAATACGCATAACGCCACGATTTGTACATAGAGAAGCTCGACTTGAAGAGGATACCTTTCTAACGTTCCAGATGACAACTACCACCTCACAAAGCCATTCCCTCTGTTCAACTGACAATACGTACGTCACTTCTACTAATGACGCCGTACGAGATAAATTTTTTTATAAACAATACCATCATATTGTTGGAACTATTAGTTGCCTGTCGTGAATCGTTCATAAATTTGAAAAAACATTTTTAATACAAATGACAAATAGTTTACAGCTTAATGAATGTTTCCTTCAAAATCTTGGTCGTGAAACTAAAACGTTAAAAAAAAATCTAGATTGGTTTTTATTTTACGGCAGTCTTTCTTTTGATTCCGCAAAATTTGATTCACGAATAAAACTGAAGGAAAAGTAGGCACTACGCGCGGAAAATATGTTTTGGTGTTGTCAGAGTCTATCTACAGTAGCCTTTCTGTTTAAGTGCTATCTAGAGCGACACATGAAACTGTCTTTTCTTCACTCTCTCGTGGCCGATTTTGAGAAGTAACTTGGAAAATTCTGGAAAATAGCTTCCCAAAGGATAGCGCTCAAGCGCTTCTTTCAGTTACTGTTATTAGACAGTTGCATTGAGAAAATGTATTATTCTCTGACCAAACACATACTCCTAGTGGTGCGTTTCAGCTAATAAATTTAACTTCCGAAACACAGAAAGAAATTGAAGATTCGTTCATTCAAGCCATTCGCATCTGCCGTACAACAAGCAGAACGTCAGAATGAAACGCATTAGAAGTACTTCTGCGGCCTAATTGTCTGTGTATTAGATTCTGTAAAATAAACAGATCGTAGCGTAATCAGGGAACATACATGTTCTAGTAGGACGCTATACATTGTGAAATTTAATATGTGAGCAATTGTCAGTTCTAATACACGTGTACTATGTTTCAACTTCACATCAACATCAGGTGCACACAGTGAGCGAAAAAACCTTATTATGGGCCACGTGCTGACTTAGTGACCGTTGACGACTTGCTCTACGTAGTAGGTTGAAGCTATACAACAAAAATCGTGTTTACGCCTCTAAAATAGCTCCACAGATGCCTAGTTTTGAAGACAAGGACACGCTTCGTAGTACAAACCTAGTCATAGTTTGAGCTATTACAGTGGCTCCTAACGATAACAAATAGCCGTATGATCATAACTGTTAGTATTACGAGAGTATAACCGCATAATGATGTGGAAAAGTCCTCTTGGTTACTGATTCAGACAACCTATATTTCACATCTTGGCACAGTCACATAAGGAGAACTGCTTAGTTTGTACAGGAGACATTTTGTTTCAGGTTACAATCATACAAAGCATGCGAAAATGATTAGTAGTTCGTACGTTAGCACAAATTAGGTCCGCAGGCATAATATAGTTCCGAACAATTATAGAGATGCAGAATAAGTAGGAAAGTTTCCTGCTATTCTTACAGCGTAATAAGAATATTCAAACAGGACACTTCATGTTGTTACGTAGCAACAAAAATACATTAATTGTTTTCTTAAGCAAAAAGAGTCGTACGTCAAAGCTTTAATGGTTCAAATGGCTCTGAGCACTATGGGACTTAACAACTGAGGTCATCAGTCCCCTAGAACTTAGAACTACTTAAACCTAACTAACCTAAGGACATCACGCACATTCATGCCCGAGGTAGGATTCGAACCTGCTACCGTAGCAGTCGCGCGGTTTCGAACTGAAGCGCCTAGAACCGCTCAAAGCTTTAAAACTGGTTCCCAAAGATGATTATCACAAAAGCGTGATCTTGAGTTAGCTGTGTCCGTATTCTATAAAACGTCATACAAAGCAACCCTGAGAACGAAGTCATAAACAGAATTGCCATTTCCGATAAAACAAAACAAAAGAAGCACACATTCCGAATTGAAACGTGGGGGGGGGGGGGGGGCGGAAATTCTACCAACATTTCATTCTAGGTTACCAGAGAGTCCCCAAAAAAAGATTAACCGAGTATTTGCGTTTATGTTGGTACCTTTTTGAATTTCAGACACACCTCAAACCCTCGGGAAAGTGTTTCGTCAGCAAGGTTTTCACTTTTTAATCATGCATTTATAAGAGACATTTTACGCTGAAATGTCTAATGCTTAACTCAATGGGACGTTATCATTTTCTCTGCTGCCAGTAATGACATTAGCAACCGAGCTCATTATTGTCAGTCATTTCTTCTCCTTGTTCTTTCACCTTTTGTGGGCCGTTCAATCGATGAACAAACAACTGTACGATAGCAGGTTTTTTTTATCATCATAGTAAGTTGGTCATGCCTGGGAATGAGTCAAATGTAACCAAGGGGATACATTTGAGAGGTTACCACCTTTTGCCTTGAAACGAAAGGAATATCTTCTAAAGGGCGATGGACTTGTAACCATTTTTATCGACCCCGTCGCAAATGTGTAAGTTTTGTGTACCCCCCTGTATGAGTAACGGTGGGTAACTTGCTCGGCCTGTATATCTGGCTTCGACTTTATGAAGCTAAACGTGGCAGCGAGCTTCGAGGGATTTTTTTATTTTAAAACTCGCAAAGCCTTGTAAAGAAAACAACTTTATTGACATTCTACGTATGTTTTCTTCATATTTACGTATTTGCAGTCCTTTGCCGCTAGAGACCTCCGAATCGTAGAGTGTAACATAGCGATGTGTGTGTATGTGTGTGTGTGTGTGTGTGTGTGTGTGTGTGTGTGTGTGTGTGTGTGTGTGTTTGTGTGTGAGGGGGAGTTAACGTAACTATGTCTGTGCGTTCGAAACAGCGTGCTTTAATCCCTCAAGAAACTGAAATCACAAACTAGTGCAAAGAGTTCTTCCACACACGAAGCACCCTCTATTTGAGCTTGAGGATACCTGACCACACACGAGCGCTGCGACGTCACCAACAATCCAACCCCTTGGGTTCACTGCCATCGATCATCCTCCAAACAGTTGATTTGGCCCCATAGGATTTTCAGCTGCTTCCAAAACTTAAAGAACACCTTCGAGAACGATCATCCTCCACACAATTGATTTGGCCCCACAGGATTTTCACCAGCTTCCAAAACTTAAAGAACACCTTCGAGAACTTTGCTTTGATAGTCATGATCTGGTGCAAGCAGAGGTGACGTTGTAGTTCCGTCAACAAACTCAAACATGCTGCAGTGACTTTATCAACAAACTACTCTCTCGTTGGCAAAAATTTGTTCGAGCCAGGGTGACTATGTTGTAAAATAAATAAGTAGAGAAGAAGAATAAAGATGTAGAATGTCAATAACGTTTATCTTATTTAAAAAGCTTTAAGAATTTTCACATAAGAATTCGGATGCATTACCTTTCATCACGCTCTCGTATATAGCGTTCAGTCCCACAAATATCTTCAGTGGGCCAGGTTTCGAATCGTAATTTCAATATACATACGTCCGTTAATGATGCAGCCAGCGGCGTGTTAATTAGGGAAGGGCCGCGATGTTGAATGGAGCAATGACGAGGAAGCAATTCGGCCGTGTCCTTTTCAGAAGAAACGCCGCAGAATTCGCATTATTTAATGCAGGGTTACAATGGACAGTCATAATTCCTAAATTTCATACTTCAGATTGTAGATGGAATGGTAGAAATTTGTTAGCGGCTAAGTACTCGACATCACATAATACAAAGTAAGCAACTGTAGCCGGCCGGGGTGGCCGAGCGGTTCTAGGCGCTACAGGTTCGAATCCTGCCTCGGGCATGGGTGTGTGTGATGTCCTTAGGTTAGTTAGATTTAAGTAGTTCTAAGTTCTTGGGGACTGAGTACCTCAGAAGCTAAGTCCCGTAGTGCTCAGAGCCATTTGAACCAAGCAACTGTAAATATCCAGCACCATTCCATCAACAACGAGATAATATCGTCAGCACTAACATACTAAAACAGTTGACCCGTGCGAAATGCCTTTCCTCTGATGATTAATCCTTTGATCTTCCTTGTACTCCTAGCAGAATACCGAAAGTGTCCAACTATTTTGCACTTGATAAACAGTTGAATACACTGTACTGTAGCCTTTATAATGACTTTGTGTAGTACTCTTTCTAACACTTCTTTTTAACTAAGTTCTCATCTGCTCTCGCAGCTCACTCCCATTCTGCTTAGGTGTGTGAAATGCCTTAAATATACTCCGAGCCGTAGAAACTGAGGACGCTGAAGACAAGCAAGCTAATTTTTCTATCAGCTTTTGAGGTTTCGTAAGTTAACGTTTTTGCCATTCAAAGATTTCCGAATTACGGACATAACGATGAAACCGAGCCATTCTTGCCATTCTGCCTAAGTAATATACAACAAATAGAAAAATTACGCTTGGACAAAAATAAAGAAGCAGGTTGAATCAGAAGAGACGATCATTACTGTAGCGTTACAGAGATCAGAAAATCCGAAAGAAATGAGGGCGGGAGAACACCGGTGAATAATGAGGCGTAGAAAACCTACGTTTAAATACAGATGACCACACTTCGAGTCTCTAAACAATTGAAAAGAACTGATGAATAGAAGAAGCTGTCTACTCCGATCAGAAGCTGTTTCCAATATTTGGCGGATCAATTCATTTCTATGTAGAAAATTTTGTGAATTGGGATTGTTTCCTCTTTCTAGAAAGAATTACTTGTTCCTTTTCTGTGACTGTAAAAAAACTTGTTTCAGTTCCTTGCCGCATCATGTGAAAACTTGTACAGGACATTGAGATGAAATCTGTGACCTACGAAGGCAGTATATTATGACAGAAATTGTTAATATTGTTACAGAAATTTCTTACAAATTCAAACTGATAAAAATTATCAGGGATAGAAAATTTATTTAGGAAATTGAAGTAATCGTTTTTCGGATAGGAATGCAATCTGCAATCACAATTGTGCTGCTCACGTAGCGTAAGTGGAGGTCAGTTACAAAAACCAGCATCTGAATGAAATGGGACAGATTCGTAATAGTGCTCCAAAAATATTTTCTTCTGCCACAAATAGGCCATGCGATTTTTAACCAGCTCTCGGGTACGGTAACGGATGTTGGCTAAGTGTGCCATGTCGTCATAAGTAAACCTTTGTATTTTGTTGCTATTCTCGTCCTCACAGCTGGGTGTCCTTGAGTTACTTTACTACACCATGCTCCTGATGCAGCAAAGCTGGAGTTAACTGAATACGCGCATAAATGTCGTAATTCTTCGTACAATGTTACTGCTACTGCAAACGTGTTACACATATCTGTGCCGTCCGCGGTGGCCGAGCGGTTCTAGGCGCTCCAGTACGGAGCCGCGCTGCTGCTACGGTCGCAGGTTCGAATCCTGCCTCGGGCATGGGTGTGTGTCATGTCCTTAGGTTAGTTAGGTTTAAGTAGCTCTAAGTTCTAGGGGACTAATGACCGCAGCAGTTGAGTCCCATAGTGCTCAGAGCCATTTGAACCATTTGAACATATCTGTCTCAAATCTATGTATCGCCAAATAATGCTCCTAAGAACATATGTAGTAGAGCAATGGTAAAATCGTGATTACTGCAAAATTGAAATTGTGTATGCAGTACTTCTGCTTTTCATTTTTTAATGGGCTTAATTATTATTGCTGTGAAACCCGTTATCAATAAACTCCTTTGCGAAAACACATTAAAGACAGTCTCTTACTGCGTCAACGATTGCCATGCGATAATTTTATTACAGTGGCAGCGGCTGACCGTTCCTTCCATAACGTTCTAAACATGATTGCCCAGCGAAGGTACTAACTGCTGCTACAGTCTTCATATTTTTCCCTGTCAAACAAATTGATGCAGTTAGTTAGCAGCCATTGTCAAGCCTCTGCCTTTACCTTGATTATCTGGTCTAACTACGATGTTTGCGTATTATGCTCGTTACTGTAATGTTTTGCCCTCGTCTCAGTGATTCTGAAATGCACGTAACCAATAATTACAACCACAAATTATCGCAAAATATTGTCTTCAATGAGATGTGAGGCCGGCGTCATTGCTGTTGTGCGCAGAAAGCTACACCGAAGTCGCAAACATCGGCTTAGCGGAAAGTAATTAAAAAAAAAAAAAGTGAGGAACACTTCGAAATGATGGTACACTATTCCAACTTTTTGTAAAGACTGCAGAAAGTGAATATGTTATTCTGGCTACTTGCACTGATGATAAAGTACGTTAACGCTTAATACTCTTGTTAAGTATTATATTACACATATTACTAGGAAATGGTTCAAATGGCTCTGAGCACTATGGGACTCAACTTCTGAGGTCATTAGTCCCCTAGAACTTAGAACTAGTTAAACCTAAGGACATCATAAACATCCATGCCCGAGGCAGGATTCGAACCGGCGACCGTAGTGGTCCTGCGGTTCCAGACTGCAGCGCCTTTAACCGCACGGCCACTTCGGCCGGCCATATTACTAGGATTTCAGTCCGTGAACATTTAGGTTGGTTTTTGACACACAAACATTGCTGCAGATACCTTTTGTCATTTACCCGTATAAGATCTGTGATAGCATTTGAAAATAACTTATTCACCATTGTATCCAATATCTTGGAAAACAAGACATTTGCAATGGAGTATACCGTCTTTCCCATGAACCATTTCATATATACGGTGAATAAATCAACTAACTAAGTGATTTGATGTCACTAGTGCTAATGAACAACGTTCCAGCGCAGGTAACAGTTAGGTATTGTTGGCTTGTTGGCATATTGGCTTTTCCTGAGCCTCTTAAGTTGTTGGCTGTTTTTCCAATCGATTTTGATAAACGAAGGGGTTGTTTATTCGTGTCATACTGTAAGAGCGTTTTACTTCGATGAAGGCTGCTTCGTTGAGGACCTAGGTGCCTCAAGATTCAAAATAACCGCTGTTGTGCTCAGTCCATAACGCTGATGAGACTCTTGAGCACTTAACATTTGCGAAAAAAAACTATATTATTTTATTACGTGCTTCAGTGTCTTATTCTGCTGAGAATTCGTGGTCTGCTCCCGTTTATTACAACATTGTGATGGACGGAGACCGTTGAGCACTGCAGAGGTTGGTTGAAAGACATCACGTGTAATCAGCGGAAGGAATCATTCTTGAATACCAAAGTGCTCCCAGCAGCCCACTTAGCAAAATGACTGTGCGTAGGCCCTTGAAAAAGTTAGCACAATGATGGTTCGTAGAGAGTTTTAAGAAAATGGGGCAGATTTAGCTTTCCGAAATGCCTTCACAAAATAAAACGAAGTAAATATTCCACAATTCGAATAGAGAACAGCTGCCAACATGGGTAAAGTAGAAGTAAATATCCTCGAACTAGTGAAGCAACTTCAGTCACTTAATAAAAGCAAGTCTTCTGGTCCAGACTGTATACCAATTAGGTTCCTTTCTGATGCATTAGCTCCATACTTAACAATCATATGCAACGTTCGCTCGACCAAAGATCCGTACCCAAAGACTGGAAAGTTGCACAGGTCACATCAATAGTCAAGAAAGGTAGTAGGAGTAATCCACTAAATCACAGGCCCCTATCGTTAACGTCGATATGCAACAGGATTTTGGAACATATATGTGTTCAAACATTATGAATTATCTCGAAGAAAGCGGTCTATTGACACACAGTCAACATGGGTTTAGAAAACATCGCTCTTGTGAAACACAACTAGCTCTTTATTCACATGAAGTGCTGAGTGCTATTGACAAGGGATTTCCGATTGATTCCGTATTTCTGGATTTCCGGAAGGCTTATGTACTGTACCACACAAGCGGCTCGTAGTAAAATTGCCTGCTTATGGAATATCATCTCAGTTATGTGACTGGATTCGTGATTTCCTGTCAGAGAGGTCTCAGTTCGTAATAATTGACGGAGAGTCATCGAGTAAAACAGAAGTGATTTCTGGCGTTTCCCAAGGTAGTGTTATAGGCCCTTTGCTGTTCCATATCTATATAAACGATTTGGGAGACAATCTGAGCAGCCGTCTTGGGTTGTTTGCAAGAGACGCTGCCGTTTATCGACTAATAAAGTCAGCAGAAGATCAAAATAAACTGCAAAACAATTTAGAAGAAATATCGGAATGGTGCGGAAAGTGGCAGTTGACCTGAAATAACGAAAACTGTGAGATCATCCACATGAGTGCTAACAGGAACTCATTAAACTTCGGTTACACGATAAATCACTCTAATCCAAAAACCGTAAATTCAACTAAATACCTAGGTATTACAATTACGAAAAACTTAAATTGGAAGGAACACACAGAAAATGTTGTGGGGAAGGCTAATCAAAGACTGCGTTTTATTGGCAGGACACTTAGAAAATGTAACAGACCTACTAAGGAGACTGCCTACACTACGCTTGTCCGTCCTCTTTTAGAATATTTTAGAATATTGTGCACGGTGTGGGATCCTTACCAGGTAGGACTGACGGAGTAAATCGAAAAAGTTCAAAGAAGCACGTTTTGTATTATCGCGAAATATGGGGGAGAATGTTACAGAAATGATACGGGATTTGGGATTGACATCATTAAAAGAGAGGCATTTTTGGTTGCGACGGAATCTTCTCACGAAATTCCTATCACCAACTTTCTCCTCCGAATGCGAAAATATTTTGTTGACACCTACTTACATAGGGAGGAACGATCACCAAGATAAAATAAGGGAAATCAGAGCTCGTACGGAAAGGCATAGGTGTTCAATTCTTCCCGCGCGCTATACGAGATTGGAATAATAGAGAATTGTGAAGGTGGTTCGATGAACCCTCTGCCAGGCACTTAAATGTGATTTGCAGACTATCCATGTAGATGTAGATGTAGAATGGTAGAGCAACTTCTAACAAGGCACACATTTCTGTAGTCCATGCTAAAGCGACACATGAGGTGGTGTAAAGAACGACAGTGGATGACTAGAAATGAGTTATTTGGCGAATTCCTGGTGAATGTTACTTGCCATCATGTGTCGTACCAGCAGTGAAGAACGGAGCGGTTGGTTTAAACGCATTGAAGAAAACTGTTCAGTAGCTGAAATCTGCGTCTGTGATGAAATAAAAATTGGATTTGCGTGTGACTGTTGAATTAAGTTAATGGTGATGAATAGGGGAAAACAAACTCATAATGTTCGAGTGCAACATTAGTTGTGTGGTGCATGACACAGTCGCGTCGGTTAAATATCCAGGCGTAACGTCGCAAAGCAGTATGAAATGGAGCGAGCATATAAGGATTGTAGTAGGGAATGCGAATCGTCGGCTTCGGTTTATGGAGAGAATTTTTGGGAAACTGCGGTTCATCTGTAAAGTAAACCGCGTATGGGACACTAATGCCACCCATTGTTGAGTACTGTTCGAGTGTTTGGGATCTGCACCTGGTCGGATTAAAAGAAGACATCGAAGCAATTCAGAGATGGGTTGGTAGATTTGTTCGCGGGAGATCCAAACAACACGCAAGCATTACGAAGATACTTCCAGATTTCAAATGGGAATCACTGGAGGATAGGTGACTTTCTTATCGAGGTGCACGATTGGAAAACTTTAAGAGAACCGGAATTTGAGGCTGACTGCAGAACTATCCCGCTGCCACCAACGTGTATTTCGCGTAAGGACCACGAAGATATGATTACAGAGATTAGAGTTCGTACGGAGGCACAGAGACAGTCGTTTTTGCCTCGCTTTATTTGCGAGTGGAACAGTAAAGGAGCGGACGATCTGCACGTGTGTCCGTCAGAAAAACGAAATTTTTAAGACTGGATGTCATGAACTGAGATAATCCTTTCTTTAGCTGGCAGTATTGGCGCTTGCTGTATTGCAGTAGTTCGAGTAGCGAAGATTTTTGTGAGGTAGGAGATCCATGAAAGGTATAGGTTATTGTTGGTAAGGGCCATTCTTTTGTAGGGATTATTGAAAGTCAGATTGAGTTGCACTAAAAATGTTGTGTGTCAGTTTAGTGTTGATCAGAATAAGTAAAGAGAGAAATGTCGGAGTACGCTCAGTTTTGTTCATCTGTTTGATAATCAAATAACGTAAGAGGTTTACCAGCACAGTCATTCATAGATTTTTCTAAGGTGAGCTTTCAAGTAGTACAGGTACTCTCCGCCACGCACCATTCAGTTGCGTGCGGTTTGTGTATGTAGATCGCAGCACATTTCGCAGAGTATCCACTATACTATTGAATATACCAACAAAATTATATGACTGTACGACACGTCGTTCAGGGGATATGACATTATAAACATAGCGGTGCGTGAAAAACTAGTTTTCGCTTAAAACGGAGCTCAAATTATCCAGACTATATTCATGCAGTGGTTGCTAATGCGAGTGCTTGGCGACTTCCAACAGATTTTTAACATAATTTGAAACTTTTACTCGCTTACATGCATAACATCAAATATTTAACACATTAACTCATTCGTAAAGCAATCAGACGTTTGAAGTAGTTACAGGGGCATTCGGTTCTTTCAAAAAATGATTCAAATGGCTCTGACCACTATGGGACTTAACATCGGAGGTCATCAGTCCCCTAGAACTTAGAACTACTTAAACCTAACTAACCTAAGGACATCAACACATCCATGCGCGAGGCAGGATTCGAACCTGCGACCGAAGCAGTCGCGCGGTTCCAGATGGAAGCGCCTAGAACCGCTCGGTCAAACCGCTGGCGTTTGATTTTTTAAAGAATAGTGGTCTGTTTACTGTTAGAACAAAATTCAGTGTGTACTTTCACAGCCCAACTATCTACCACAACTTAGTATTTCCTAGGTGATAATGAGACTGTGCCGCAGCTATTGCAGGCCCAGGCTGGCAGCTCCTGTACGGCTGCGGCGGCGCACGGGGAGAGCGAGCGCTCCGGCCCGGGCTGTTTACCGCAGGCCGGCGCGCCAGACGCTCGCCGGCGATAATTGCCAGCCTTCAACTTGTTTTCCCGGCCGGCCGCTCCTTTTTTGCTTTCGTTCGCCTTTATTCGTCTGTTTTCCCAGGCAGGCGCCGCCCACAGCTTACCGTCGCCCTGCGCGCTCTCGGCCGGCGGTCACAGCCGCGTTAGCACGCCATTCCGCTTCCCAGAAGAGCCGCACCGCGCACCGCCGTGACTCACGCACTGATGGCCCGCGTTCGCCGTCTGCGCGCGTTTCCGCAATCACGCCGCACTGCTGTCAGCATTTCCTCTAGCCTAGTTCATCCTCATACCGTTCCTCGCTACAATAAAAAAAATGGCTCTGAGCACTATGGGACGTAACATCCGAGGTCATCAGTCCCAGAGAACTTAGATCTACTTAAACCTAACTAACCTAAGGACATCTCACACATCCATGCTCGTGGCAGGATTCGAACCTGCGACCGTCGTGGTCGCGCGGTTCCAGACTGAAGCGCCTAGAACCGCTCGGCCACACCGGCCGGCGCTACAATCAAATGAAAGTTCAGTTGTTTCCAACTCTCAAACATGTAAGATGTGCATTTATGAGTCAAAACATTATGACCACTGCCCACCGCGAGGCTGAGTGCCTCCTGGTGATGTTGGGAGCACATGACGCAGCAAGGAAAGAATGTATGCGGAGGAGAGACGAATGTGCAGCCATTACAGCAAAGATGTGGCCACTGATACAGGCGGTTTTGACAAAGGGCATATTGTTGTGCCGGTGCGGCTGGAAACGAGAATCTCTGAAACGATGAAGCTGTTCGCCTGTCAGCATGCTAGTTTCGTGAGCACCTATGGAAAGTAGTTGGAGGATTGTGAAATGGCCGGCCGTTGTGGCCGAGCGGTTCTAGACGCTACAGTCTGGAACCACGCGACCGCTACAGTCGCAGGTTCGAATCCTGCCTCGGGCATGGATGTGTGTGATGTACTTAGGTTAGTTAGGTTTAAGTAGTCCTAAGTTCTAGGGGACTGATGATCTCAGATGTTAAGTCAATAGTGCTCAGATTGTAAAATAACGAGTAGGCCATATATGGTATTGGACGAACACATCTCATCATGAAGCCTAGTGGTCTGAGGATCACCCACCGTGTAATCCAGGATAGGCAGCGATTGTGGCAGATTTGAGGACAGAGCACAATGCTGGTGCAGGCACAACTGTTTCGCTCAAAGGCCATTGTTAAACATGGAACTCCATCACACGTTCCCTATGTGTTCCTGTGTTGACCCAACGACATCGTCGGTTATGATTGCTGTGGGCACAGTATCATTGAGTTTTCAACGTGTCGCCTGTCGAATGAATCGCATTGCTTGTTACACCATGTCGTTGGCTGGATCCTTACACGACGTCATCCGGGCGAATGGTTGCACGAACCATTCACCGCGCCACGGATGCAGGCCGGTTAGGGCAGAATTAAGCTATGGGGTACGCTGAGTTGGGTTTCCGTTGGATCGAAGGCATCGTGATAGCAGTGAATTACGTCAACATTGTTGTGGCCCACCTGCATCTCTTCGTGCATGAAGTCTTCTCCTACGGCGATGCATCTTCCAGCAGGATAACTTCCAGAATCGTGCTACAGTGGTTAGAGGAGCATTACGGCTAACTCATATTGATATCTTGGCCAGCAAATGTGCCCGATCTGTATCCGTTGAAACACTTATCGAGCCCCAGCTGCGTGCCCGTAAACCATCATCCAGTAATTTTCGGTAATTACTTGGCATGTGCGTAGACTTCTGGTGCCACATACTTCTGGAATCATGCCAAGGATTTGTAGAATCCCTGCCAAGCAGAATCTCTGTTGTGCTGTGTTTGAAAAGTGGAACAAAACGCTATCAAACAAGTGGTCACAATGTTTTGGCACATCTGTGTATACATACAGACTGAAGCGACGAATGAAAATTTTTACCGAGCCCAGGATTCGTACCCATGTCTCCTGCTCACTACGCAGATGCGCTAACCACTACGCCACCATGGCACGGTGGCTTTTCACAACTTCACGGACTGCCTTAGCATGCTTCCCTCCTCCCGGGTTCGAATCCCGGCCTTGGTATAAATTTTCATTCGTACCTTCAGTCTGCATATATACACCATAGATGTTAGGAAAGGTCTCTGGAACCACTAAATTTCATTTGATTAAAGCATCTTCGCCTGGGTTTCAGGCTGGATTCGCCGTTTCGTTCGATGCTGAGGTGCTATTCCCGTCCAGCTGGAAAACCTATACAAGGCTCTTATTATGAGGAATACCAAATGGGCTGAGGTGTGAATTGGAATTTGGATTGAGGAGGGAGGCGTGCTAGGGTAGTTCGTGCAGTTGCGCAAAAGCCACTCTGCCAGGGTGGCGTAGTGGTTAGCGTTCCTCACTTCACTTCTTTGTCGTAATTCTTCTGCTGGGTTTGAAGCGGCCCGTCATGAATTGCTGTCTTGTGCAAACCCCTTCATCTATCGCTTGCACCCCAATGCCCTCAGTTATTTGCTGGACTTATTCCAATGTTTGTCTCCCCCTATAGGTTTTGCCTTCTACAGCTCCCTCGGGTACCAAGGAAGTTATTCCCTGACATCTTAGCTCGTGCCCTATCATCCTGTCCCTTCTTCTTGTTCATATCTTGCGCATGTACCTCTCCTGGCCGATCCCTGGAGAACCTCCTCTTTCCTTACTTTGTCAGTACACTTAATTTCCAACATTCTGCCGTGGCACCACGTCTCAAACGCTTCGATTCTTCTTTTACGGTCTCTCCCACTGTCGGTGATTCACATCCATACGATGCTATGCAGCATACGTACATTCTGACAGTTCCTTCCTCTAATTTAGGCCGCTTTTTTATACTAGTAGTGTATGTGGCGTCCGTTCTTTCAGAAATGTCTGAAAGAATAGACGCCATTTCGATCTGCAGCCACTACGAATCAGGACTCGAAGGTTACCAGTGGGCACTGATTGAAATCAACGAGGAAAGTTGAAAATTTATGTCAGAGCGGGATTCGAACCAAGGTCTCCTGCTTGCTAGAAAGATACGCTGAGCTTTGCGCCATTCGGACACAGTGGCCATTCCAACTGCACTTATCCCATCAAATCCACATTTTCAACTTAACCGCACACTACTGCTGTAGTGCCCATCATCCTCATTACTCGCGGCATTTCGCCCAGTCCCATAGCAGTTCGTGGGGAGTGTGCATCCGCACTGAAGTGATCACTGGCGATCCTCGCCTTCACTATGTACGTCGTGTCTGTTCTTTCGGACAGTGGTCAGCGCATCGGCCTAGTAAGCAGGAGACCGGGGTTTGAATTCCGGTTTGGCACAAATTATCGACCTTCCCCATTGATTTAAATCAATGCTCACTGGCAGCTGTCATTAATTCCTTTGTGTCTTGATACCAGTAGCCTTTTTTAACCAGGAATACCCGTTTTTCCCATACTAGTCTGGTTTTTATACCACCCCCCCCCCCTCAATGCTTCGTACGTCATACGTTATTTCCTTTCCGAGATAGCTGAATCCCTTCTCTTCATTTACTCCCTGGTCATCAGTTTCGACGATGAGTTCATTGCTAATCTCATTTCAGTCACTCCTCGCTATTTTCGTCTTTCTACGGTTTTCTTTCAATCAGTAGCGTGTGTTCGTCAGACTCTTAATTCCATTCAACAGGTCCTCCAATTCTTTCACTAAAGATAGCGCTGCCACCAGGAATCTATTACTGATATCAATTCACTCTGAATTTGAAACCCACCCGTGAACATTTCTTTTATTTCTGCCATTGCTTCTTCGATGTATAGATTGAACAGTAGGGGCGAAAGACTGCATCCCTCTCTTACACCCTTTTTAATCCGAGCACCTCGTTCTTCGTATTCCAAACTTATTATTTTCTCTTGGTTCTTACCTGTCTTTCCCTGTAGCGTACTCCTATTTTTCTCAGAATTCCAAACATCTTGCTCCGTTGTACGCATATGGACCCTTTTTCTAGGTTTACAAACACTATGACGTACTTTCATTGCTCTTATGTCTTGCTTCCATTGATGGGCACAAAGCCAGAGCTGCCTTCCTCGTGATGGACCTTCCATTAGTAATCGTCATCTAACTAGTCGTTTAGTTGCCAGGTGGCTCCAAAAGAAGCTCCGCCTTCTGGCCCAAACAGGCCAATCGACTGATCGACCGCCGTGTCAATCTTTGCCAATGGCTCTTATATGTAAGCGGTTTGGAAGGACGTGCGTCAGCACACCGCGTCTCCGGCTGTTTGCGACTTTCTAGACCTTGGAGCCTCCACGTCAGATTCAAGTAGCTCCTCGATTGGGATCACGATGCTGAGTGTACCCCTTTCCAGTTCTCTCACTGAGGAAAAACTTCTAGCAGTACCGGGAATCGAACACAGGTCTTCTGGATAGCAGCCAGATACTCTGGCCACTGAATTACGAGGGCGGACAGATCCCCCAATGAGTTTAGAAATTCCGAAAGAATTCACTTAGGGCAGGACTTTTCAGATGTTGTTAGCTATCTAGTGTAGATCAAGGTTCGACTGCAGGGCGGAGTAGAACAACCTGATAACAAGATCAGAGCAGGGCAGGGAACATCGCATCAAGCATAATTTTCTAGACAGTCACAGGTCGGGAATGCACCGTTGTCGAAAATTAAACAGCCAGTCTGCGAAGAGCGCGCTGAAGGTTGTGTAATAAGCGGACAGATTGGGCTGTTTTCGAAATGATTTTTTTTCACTCTGCAGCGGAGTGTACGCTAGTGTGAAACAGCCTAGCAGATCAAAACTGTGTGACGGACCCGGAGGCGAACCCGGGATCTCCGCCTTTTATGGGCAAGTGTTCTACCAACGGAGGTGTCCAAGAAAGATTCACGACCCGCTCTTACAACTTTACTTCCTCCAGTACCTCATCTCCTACCTTTCAAACTTGGGCAGCTCAGTCGGCAGAGCACTTTCCCGCGAAAGGCTAAGGTCCTAGGTTCGAGTCCTGGCCCGGCACATAGCTTTAACCTACCAGGATGCTTCATAATGGTGTTTGTCTACCAGCGTGGTTTTGTCCGGTTACGCTGCTGTTATGTTATACTCTGGTCGCTCTGTTACGGTCCTCTTGTTGCCATACTTTGTAGCGATGATGGAGACAGGAATTGCAGGTGTTTTCTGCAAAACACGTAAATTGAGAAAAAAGTGATCGAAATGTAATTTTTGTTTCCTTTTTCGCCGTTGTCTTTCTTTACACTCACTGACGTGTCATATATGCTGAAAGAACTGTTTAAATCAAGCTTGTTGTGCGTTAAAAGAATAATGCTGTCGTCATCCCGGAGGCCATAGTGTTTTCTTAGTCATGGTCCTACTGGAGGTAGTCTTCCGTTGTCTGAGACCGGCCTTAGAACTGCCGTATCCAGCCAGTTATGGGGGCACATACAGATTAATGTGGACTCCGAACAGCGGTGCAATCCGGCTTTTTTCACGCTGACAAACATTTCCTGAAGGAGAGTAAGCGATAAGGGGCAGATAACAATCCTAGGACTGGCCTGGGATCAAGCCCCGAGACCATCGATCTGTAGTCTTGCATTTTACCACTGATCCTCTGAGCCCCACTAGCATAAGTCAAAATGTGTACTTTGGATTTTACTGCCAATAACATCATATGCATCATATGTCGACTGTCTCACTGCAATGTTGTTTCTACTGTACAACCTGTCGTCTTAAGAAATTAATGGCATTACGGTATTTTTAGCGCAGTTGATTGAATAGCTAAGGTTCAAATGGTTCAAATGGCTCTGAGCACTATGGGACTTAACATCTGAGGTCATCAGTCCCCTAGAACTTAGAACTACTTAAACCTAACTAACCTAAGGACATCACACACATCCATGTCCGAGGCGGGATTCAAACCTGCGACAGTAGCGGTGGCGCAGTTCCAGACTGAAGCGCTTAGAACCGCACGGCCATTCCGGCCGGCGCTTGGCTTCATCCAGTATACAGTCCTAAGATTCGCTTCTAACACAGCCAGCCACGGACAGGAATTTAATGTTTGCTTCGCTTTGACTGCTCAGTTGAAATATCTTCAGTTAATTTGTCTCTTTGAAAAAAAATATAATTTGTGTTATCATAGTAAGCAACGAATACAAGAAGACATTGGCAAGAAGTAAGCACTCAGTTGTTTTAAGCAGATGGTTCACTTTGGATAACAAAATTAATCATATTCATACTAGGCAACAAATGTAAGATGAAATTGGCAAAAGGTAAACAATCAGTTGTTTTAATGAAGTGGGTTCACTTTGCAACCACTAAGGTGTACTGTATTTAAGCACCCATAATCCATGTAATATATTTGAAAACAAATTCGCGTTTTTCCTAGACAATATCACACATCTCGAAACGTCCCTGAATTCATTATGCCTAAAACAAATTGTAATGCTAAACAACAAGCAAAGATGGGCCTAAAATTTAAAAAATTTTGATCACCACTACGTACTGTCACAGTGGTTTCATTTCGACCGTACTCATAAAAGCAGGAGTACAAACTCAAATTTACGTTACAATAATTTAGAAATACTTGCTTTCGTCAATGATCTCCGTAACATGGTCACCATGAAAAAAGAAGCTTGTCAGAATCTCCTAATATCGTGCAGCACAATCTCTGCACCAACTGTTGCTTTGAACGCTGTAAATGACACCTAAGACGCACGATATCCATAGACGTACTTCAGTGTATTACTAGAAGTCTGTCTTGGTGGTTTTATGGAAAGGCATTGGTACTTAAAAAATTACGTAATAAAATAGTGGTACAGGCAGAAACCACTGTATCTCAACGGGATAAGCAGTAACTGCACTATTTAGCATCACAGGTTTTAGGTGATGCAAGTTCGTTTAAATTCAAACTCATTCGTGAGATCCACAAGCATTTCCGACCTAATGGTTATTTCGGAAACTTTGCTCGACCTGACATCTCCTACAGTGTGCTGACCTTATTATCAGGTTTCGTCTGCCCTGTATGGCGGCCATAGCCCGTGTGCTCTTCTATTTAGCCGGCCGGTGTGGCCGTGCGGTTCTAGGCGGTCAGTCCGGAACCGCGCGACTGCTACGGTCGCAGGTTCGAATCCTGCCTGGGGCATGGATGTGTGTGATGTCCTTAGGTTAGTTAGGTTTAAGTAGTTCTAAGTTCTAGGGGACTGATGACCTAGGATGTTAAGTCCCATAGTGCTCAGAGCCATTTGAACCATTTTTTTCTTCTATTTATGTCGATAAGAAATGCAAGAGGAAGCCGTCAACTGCATTGATTTGAAGAGTATGTGGACTGCTATTCACCTTAGGAACAGACTATTCACCGCATGCCCAGAAAGTCGCTCTATTTATTGCTGAACTACAGCCTCGGTTTTTAGAAAACTGACTGGTGTCGTGTTGCAACGCAATGAACGGTGCCTAATGAATAATGGAACATATTTTGTAACTGACAAGTGCTGAGAAAAAAAAATAAACGATCTGTTATCTATTCCCTCGATTATGTGGTACGAGGCTGAATGGTCACTGCTTCGTCTTCTATCAAGCCGTGTGATGCGGCGCAGTGGTAAGACGCTGGACTCACATTGGCCCATCCAGATTTAGGTTTTCCATGATTTCCCTAAATCGATTAAGGTAAATGCCAAGATGCTTCCTTTCCAAGTGTGTGGCTGATTTCCCTTCCCATCTTTTCACAGTCCAAGCTTGTGCTCCATCTCTGACGACCTCATCATCGATGGAATGTTAAACCACAGTCTTCCTACCTTCCTCTCTTCATCCACCCAAGCATTGCAAATGTGTTCTTCTGGGCGTTAATATCAACTTTTGAAAACAGACCCGCTACTCCTCATTCAAATAGTTCAGTTGATCTCAAAGGTCGACTGTAACCTGCTCAAATGAGCATCCAGCAAACGTCGTTCACATCTGCCTTGTTGGCACAGAGCATCCGAACACAATATATTCCACTGTGGAGGTATATAGTCAATTCTCACATTGTTTGTTGGCTAGGCTGGTTTCAACATTCTCAAGAGCCCAGGTGCTGTATTGTACAGCTTACGCCGCCCTGCGGTACAGCCTTGTCTGCCGAGTTGCCTACCTGGCAGACGTCAACAGCATTACAACAACCACATGCTACTGGGATAGGTGGCGCCAACATCACTGCACTATTTCCTTCCCCTTATGCCAGTCATGTGAACAAAAATAGAGCAGACGAAGTTACCTTACTCCGGTGAATTGAGGTGATCAGCAGCTACCTCCGAGTTCTAGGTGCAGTTATCCGCAAGTTGCCTAGCAACGTCATCGAGTAATCGTTTGAACGAACTTGCAGATTTCTGCTCTGGTCTATGAACACTAACCGGCTGGACTACATCCATCACGCCAGCTAGCCTGGATTGGACTTTGAAGCAGGAATGTATAACTCATCCAGTCATGACTTTGCTTCTAAGAGTTCTTTAGTGAAACTGTGTATTTTAGCCGGGATCTACTCATACCACTCGAACTGTACATAATGTTTCTTGGAAAAATGTGTTGATTTTGGTTAAAAAGTGTCATTTGTAGTTACATACCCACCTGACATTTACTTGGCGTGCATTACAGTACTCCGTGACTGCCGTTACAACATATTGCACTTTACCTAATGGCTGCGCCACTGTACAGTACAAGCATTCATTTCATCTTTTCTCCCACTAGAGAACTGTAGTAGGAGACCTGAAGAGATGCCCAAAAAACAGTTGTAGCGTACGTACGGGTTACTATGTTAGAAAAAGTGATTAGCTTACTTTTGGACTGGCGAACGCTCTACTTTTAGGCCAGAAAATTATAATTTTTTCCAAGAACTACATTCACGATAAGATTTGAAGCTGCAGTCTCAACTCGTCGCGCTGTTGATAACATAGCGCTGTAGAGGCGAGGTCACGGCTAAAGTTTTATTGTTCCTCCCAGAGCATCGCATCCACTTCGTTGGCTGTTGCACGCACGCCAGAAGACTTCTTATGCACGAGAATACCCAATCTATGTCCTTCAGCAGTCATAGCATTCGCTGCATGGAGCGTCTTACTTGAACCATAACATCAAGATGTAGGTTTCGGTACAGCAACTTTTTCTTACATGTCACATCTATACAGATAATCACATGCACACGTACGCTAATCACAATATTTCAACACTGCTCATACAAGCAATTTTCTGCTTTTAAAAACTGCTGAAATGTGTTACAAATCATGCCTCGTAACTAATATATTTATTTCTTTCGCCAGTGGAAAGATACAACAGCAAACCTATTTGCAGAATTGATATTTGCCCACTCCTCGTGTTTTATGATCAAATTACGCTACGCGTGAGCTCAATAAAGAAAGGGAGACTGAATCTGACGTACCGTTGATACCGAGCTCATTGGAGACGCATCGCTAGCTTCACATAGAAAGGAATCGACCACTACCTGTTGAAGGACCCACGCGTGCTCAATGCTAGCTGGACCGACGAGGCCTTTCTTTTTGGTATAACAACGATAGGCTACGTACAGAAATAGCGTATTGCCTTGACCTTCTCAATGCCTTTATCAAGATGCAACACGGTACATATCTAAATTGTGAAACTGTAATCTTTCTTTATATTCTTCGTCTTTTATAAACTTATACGAAAAGTATAAGTATTCGCCTAAGTGAACGTATATCCACGAGTGATTTTTTGCTTGAGGTTGTTTCGTGAAAAACCATGAGTCCACATTCATAGATCTGAAATGCATTCATCACTGAATTAATGTATGGCTACAGAATTTCAAGATAGGATGAACTGAACTGACATTTATATCCTCGTAACATTGATTAAAAGATGATATCGTTTTGAACGAATCCTGTATTTCGCTTCAGAGGGCAAGAAAAGACGAGACGTTAGGCTGCTTGAATCTTACGTCACAGAATATATAATATAATCTGAAAGATAATGGGCGTAATATTTTATTTCATCTAGTATGCACAACCCATTTCGATGCCTGTAGCTTCGTAATTACATGTGCTTGTGCAATTACAATTTTATTTTGCTAAATAACAATTAGGTTAACTGATAACGGAGTTTTAGAAGTGGTCAGAGACAAAATTTGATTAGGCTACTGGCAGTTCTCTGTGGTGTACAAATAAATTTCGTATATTTTGTTGGGCAACACGTGTTTTAAGATGTCCACATGTAGGACACACGTACCAAGCTTGTCGTCTACAGAGTGTGCGATACATCGTTTACAGTAAGTGTGTCTCTATAAAAGTCGCTTATGAAATTTAGTTCTGCGCGACGGACAATTTCAAAAACGTCAACGCATTTTGCCTCTAGCCTCCTATAACATTTTACTGTAAGCTAACGAACTTACACTTTCGCAGGAAAAAGAATGTAATCCTCCATCAACTTCCTCCTAATGATGAAATGAGGTGTTTCACAATGCGTCGCACATAAATAAAATACAAAAGTGATTATAGGCGGATACCCAAAAACTACTTTTATTTACAAACCAAACAGTGACAAAGGATACATTAAAGTTGTATATTACTGCAAAAATGTAATTATTTTCTGTATGAAAAATTGAGGTTATGAGAGAATTCCTCGTTTTTAATTCATCGTCATTGTCATCATCTGCATTTTTCCATCCACTGGAGTAGAAATGTTTTCTCTAACCTTCTCCATGCATTAAGGTCATGGTATTATGCATGTAAGTTACTCCTGTATGTTTTCTAACGTCCTCTACCCACATGCAATGAGGTGGATGCCTCTGTCTTTTCTTATAACTAGGTGTCCTGCAAGGAACTTCCTTCATCCATCTATCACCCATTCCCAAACTACATGTCCCATCCACCTGTTTTACATTATCATTACAGCCATAAAATCGTCCTCCGCTCCAGTCTGTCCTTTGATTTATTATAAGTTTTCCTGTCACTACTCACGATTCTTGTCACTCATCGCTCCGTTGCTACCTGAAGAACCTTGTGTTTTTGAATGGTCTTCGCACTTAAAGCCCGTATCAGACTGTTGTAAGTCAGAAGTAGTAACGCCCACTGACCGAGTACATTTGCTTTTAAACATGCCGAAAGTTTGGTTTTGAAAACATTCTTTTGTTCACCAAGAGGTCCAGAGATTTTTTATTCTTTTCTCTATTTCTTTTGCTGTCCTTCCTGTCTGTGGAGTATACGTCTGTCACATGTTTTATTAGACAGATTATATTGTTAATCATTGTCCTTTAGCTATTCCTTTTATTCCACATTATTGGGAGAATCATCTAGAAATGTAGTCCACCCATTAAGGGGAAAGTTTACAAAACCCTCATACGATCAATACATGACTATTAGTCTTTAGTCCCGGATCCGTACCAAATACGGCTGACAGAAGATATAGAGAAAATTCAAAGGAGAGCGGCACGTCTCCTTACAGGTTCATTGAGGAAGCACGAAAGCGTCACGGAAATGCTCAATCAACTCTAGTGGCAGACGCTTCTAGAGATGCGTTCTGTATCATGGTGTGGTCTACTGTTGAAGTTCCGAGAGTGTTCGTCGCTAGAAGAGTCAACAAATATATCATTTCCTCGTACATAGACCTCGCTACCAGGGTACAAAGATAAATTTAGAGAGATTTGACCCCATACAGAGGCTTACCAGCAATCATTCTTAGAGCGAGCCATTCTCGACTGAAACAGGGTAAGAGGTAAGTGACAGTGGTACATGAAGTATCCTCCGCCACACACCATAAGGTGGTTAGCGGAGTGTAGACATCTGAATCAAAATAACAGAGTGAGTGACGGTTGCGCACGGAGAGGAAGGGAGAGGGGGGGGGGGGGGGGGATATTGTCGGTCCATCGTTACGCGCAAGCGCATTTTGATTGCGGTACCTAAAAGCAACTATACGGTCCCGTAATAAGTACGTTCATAAGTTCACCGTCAATATCTTTAATAGACTTATTACTTTCACACTTAGCGTCACACGTTCCCTAGAAGAAACATGTCACAGAAAAACAAAACTATAAGAACAAACCACAGTTACATAACAGGCCGAAACTATTGTCCGCAGCTGATTGGTAGTTAAGGTAGCAGAACGATATGACACTGAGCACTGGATGGATGCTGCGACCAAATTCGAACTCTCGCTGGTTGTTGATGGGGAGCTGTCTTGTAAACAACTAGCTGACAGTCAGTCTGTTATTTTGTCCCGGGTATACGCGGGATGGACAAAATATGGCAGGAACAAAAACACGAACACATTATCATGCCTAATAGGGTTTAGGAAGCCCTTTGACATTAAAAACAGCTTTCGGTCGTCTGGGAATGAATGAACGTGGGCCCTGTATGGTTTTAATGGGAATCTTATTCCATTCTTCCTACACAACAGTGGCAAGTTGAGCTATGGGTGATGGATAGCGATCACTCACCAATCTCTCCAAAGCAGACCGCAAAGGCTCAATAATATTGATGAGATCTGGTGACTTTGGTGGCCAGGGGAGATACAATTCATCCTCGTGTTCACAAAATCCCGTCCTGTAAGATGCAAAGTCTGTTGTCTTGAAACACCACGCCATCACTGGGGAACAAACATTGTACCATGGGATTCACTTGATCAGCTAAAATGGCCACATAATCTTTGCAATAATAGGAACTTGCAGAGTAACCATGGGGTCCATGGAGTAGCACGACATTGGTGCGTAAATCGTCACTGAACACTGGCCATGTTTCACTGTCGGGACGTAAATTCCGCCAGAAGTTGGAAACAGTGCGAAATAAGGCTCGTCCGACCAAATAACACTCCCCCATTGCTCCACAGTCCAGGTTTTGTGGCTTCGGAAGTACATTTCCTTGTTACGTATATCTGCATCACTGAGGAGTGGTTTTGGAATACCAATTCCCCCTACAATTCCAAGATTATGAAGCTCCATTCGTGTTGATCTGGTGCTGAGAATGTGCGATATTCAGTTCTGCAGTGACTTTTGCAGCAGTCATCTTCTTATTTTTCGTCACAGTCCTCTTCAATGGCCGTCTGTCACGACCACTCAACACACACTTTCGTCCGCGTTGTGGCTTATCGGATGATGTTTTCCCTTTTTCCCTGTGTGCGGCATAAGTCTTCAGCACGGTTCCTCTCGAAGCGGAAACACTTCGGCTGCCTTGATTACGGAACCAACTATGCGAGCACCAACAGTTGCCCACATTCAGATTTATTTATCTCCGAGATAATGCACTCACAACTACACAGAACGCTTCTGTGATCACGACTGACACTTGCAAAATGTTGAGGATATTGCACAGGTGCCGTTTCTTTGTCAAATACAACAGCGCCACCGTCCAGGCTTGGCAAGCATCTGCATTTATGTTCAGGTACGCATTTCTCGCGATGTTAGTTAGTTAGTTACATGTTCCACGGATTATTCGTACGATTCTCAAATCGAAATTATGTGGAACTAGTAAGTTACAATATATTTATACATGATTACTGTGAATGTTAATAAACTCATAATCATTTTATTCCTGCTCATGCAACTACATTAAGGAACAAGGTATTTATATTTTTTAATTTTTGTACTGGTTACCAGTTTTTAACTAAAATTTTGTCAATGGGATACAAGCAATTGTCCTGGAGAAATGAGTTTTAGTTAGATTTCAAACTTACTTCGCTACCTGTGAGACATTTTATGTTACTGGGCAAATGATCAAAAATTTTTATGGCTGCATGTTTAACGTGCTGAGCCACTGACAGCTTTAACGATGTGTAATAAAGGTCATTGTTTCCTCTAGTGTTATAGGTATGTATATCACTATTCTTCTCAAATTATGGTGGAATATTTATGTCGAATTTCGTTAGCGAAAACATGTATTGTGACGGCACAGTTAAAATGCCTAGCTCCTTCAAGAGGACCTACATGACGTCCGTGGGTGAACACCACATATTATTTTTTAAAATGGTTCAAATGGCTCTGGGCACTATGGGACTTAACTTCTGAGGTCATCAGTCCCCTAGAACTTAAAACTACTTAAACCTAACTAACCTATATACAGCACTCACATCCATGCCCGAGGCAGGATTCGAACCTGCGACCGTAGCGGTCTCGCGGTTCCAGACTGTAGCGCCTAGAACCGCTCGGCCACTCCAGCTGGCGTATTATTTTTACTGCTCGCTTTTGTACAATCAATACATTCCTTCTAAGTGGTGAGTTATGCCAGAAAATTATTCTGTACGATATTATTGAGTAGAAAGATGCAAAATATGTCAAGAGGTTGATACGTTTGTTTCCATGATTAGGAATTACACGAAGAGCAAAAGCAGCTGAACTTAATTGTTAGAGAAACTCAGTAATATTCTTCTTGCACTTCAAGTTTCCATAGTATTGTTGTCCATCGCCTGTAAGTCATCAGCAAAACAGAGGCTGTTCAGATACTTTCCATTAACATATATTTCTTCTTCATTTCCCATTTCAAGGACCTGAAAACGTCCTCTAGGACTGATTGATGGGGAAAAGAATTCGGTGATTCGGAAACTCCTTGGCTGATAGTCCTCACGCCAGCGCAGACGGCAGCTGGGCTAGGTAACCGGCCAGGCAGCAGCAGTGCGTGGCAGGCAGACAGGCACGTTTTACTGTTACGGCGGCGTCGGCAGCGGCAGCGGCGGTCGCATTCCTGGGTCCCGGCCAGCCAGCGAACCCGGCTGCGTGATAAAACACGCACGTTACGGCCGCGCCGGAACTCACAAGCAGGAATCCCAGATAAACTCTCCCGCCGAGTAGCAGAAAACTTCACCCACCTATGCATACGGCGGGCGCGGGACGTAAGATTTACAGAAATTGTCCGTCCGACTGGCGTAACGGGACTGCTCAACCGACGCGACGCCACATTTTGATCGGGCGCTCGGCTGCCCCCCCTCCTGCCCCCCCTCCCCTTCTCCACGTGATCGGGGCTGATGTCACTTTATCTCTTTTTTTTAATGCAGAGGCGAGTATGAACGTAACGAACTCTGCGATCGGCCACTAAATTACAACACTTATTTCTTTTTTAGATGGGAGTACCTCTCGTCCTTCCAGTTCACTAGCCGGACACTCGGTTTCCTTCTTCCGACAGCGCGCTCAAGTCAGCAATGATACTCGACGAAAAGTAGGGCTATAGACAACTAAATACAGAAACCTTTCTACAACTGCGTGTATTTTGGCACATTGGTGATTTAAAATAAAATAAAGACCTTTTTGTCTCGAGGATACACTGACCAGCGAGCCACTGCTCACGCACCTCACGGTCGGGCAACTAATTTTCGGAGGAACCTTCTTTCGAGGAACTTTCTAAAATGATTATTCCAGATTAATTTATCCTGGTGGTCAAAATTAATTAAGTATTCCTGCCAGGTATGTTTTTCGTTTTTCCAATACTCATTCCAGTGGCGCTTGCTCATTTTATAAACACACTATACGTCCAAGCAGGAAGAAAAAAAAAATCTACGAAAACGTTATGCCAAAAGACTTGCAAATCTGAGACAGGCAATTTTTTTCCTCTTCCTTTCCAGTTAGAAGGCGAAGCAAGGACCTGTAAAGATACGCCAACTTAACTCGTTACTAACACACAACCCACTTCCTGAGATACTCGTTTGTCTACAATAAGACGTGAATAACAACTCCTATACTGACAACCGTGATAGATTGATGTTACGAGACGAAAAGTACGACGAAAGCCGCTGTTATTAATTGTTATAAATAAATCTTCGCTTGATGCTGATAACGTTTAAATGATATTTATTTCTCTGTAGCGATACAAAGTAGTAACGTCTGTCGACGCAGTTTCTTCCTCTCGCAGATAAACTTCTCCTACATTATTATTACAACTTTTTTTTTAATTAGATAAATTGGTGAACTAGGAATAACGTTACGACTGATTTTCCACTTGTTCATTTTGATCTAATTTGTCAGTACTGAGAATTTTACGCACCTGGTGTCAAACGTTTGAAATATCCAGCAGACATGTTTCTGAACTACGTTACTCCATTGTCAAGTGCTATAAAACAAGGAAATTAATCAATAAATAGTAATACTACACTTACTGACGACTATGTAAATGATTATATCGTCCTGTAGAATAACACACCTATAGAGTGAATCGGAGGAAGACGATAATGGGTGTGTGAAGCCTGTTTCCTGCTTCTACTTCACTGTCTCAAAAGAGCGCAGAATCCAGTGGTCCACTGCTTCCTTGAGTCCAGATCTCGAGAAGCAAGCGTTAGATTCAGTTGTAAAGGATATTTTTCATCTTTGGGAACCAAAAAACAGTGGTATATACTAAAAATTTATGCTTTAATTATTCGCAGATATACTTAAAACAATAAAAATGATTTCTATACTTTTCTACCAATTCCAAAGGGTATGCGTATCACGTACTCCGTGACTTCAACTATGTGTGCCTCAGTTTGCGTCCCGTTTGCTACCACACTGGAACACTTATTTCAACTTGCATCTCACCTCGATACCTGTGAAAGATACCATATTTTCTTTGGGGCAAGACTGAAATTCATACTTTTTGTGCTTTTATTTATTTGCATATGGTGCTTAGAAAAGGTAAATTGATCTAGTTTTATGTTTTCAAGTCACTGCAGTGGGCTATCCTGAATTAGTCGCGATCGTATGCGCGTTTGGGTGTATAATTAATATTATCACTGCATCTTCCCACAATTTACCTGGTGTTAATGTCTGCTTTCTTCGCAATTTTGGCTCAACATTCTCAAATGTATGAAAAAATCTGGAAGGAAAGTCTGATAAGTTTTGTGGCTGAGCAAACCCTCAGAACAAAAAAAAAAAAGAAAAGAAAAGGTTGAAATGGCTCTGAGCACTATGGGACTTAACTTCTGAGGTCATCAGTCCCCAAACTAACCAAAGGACATAACACATATCCATGCCCGAAGTAGGATTCGAACCTGCGACCGTAGCGGTCGCGCGGTTCCAGGCTGTAGTGCCCAGAACCGCTCGGCCACAGCGGCCGGTCCCTCAGAACACTTGACGTCAATTTTTCCTCCTGTTCTGCTGGAGAAACGAAATTTCGGACCGCCATGTGGCACACTGCGCATTTTAAACAGCAGTCACTCTTATTTAAGTATAGTTTTCTCAGAACTTATGGTTATCATCGCTTGGCTTCTGAATTCTCTTGGCATATACCGCTACTCGTTCCTCACAATCTATAGTCAGCACTATTGTCGAGCAAACGGTCGCTCGCTTTTCGTGAATGAAAATAGCCCTATTGTTTAGGTATTGTCTCTTGGAGTCACAGCAGTTCCACTATATGTAACGAGTCATGCAGGGAAGCCACGATCCCTTCGTTCAAACTGCCACAACTGTGTCTAACTAGAGGTCTGTGCGGATAAGGAAACTGCTATCTGCAAGATTCTAATCTGCATCTGCAAATGTTCTGTACACATCGTTGGTTATTGAAATATTGCCGACCACTTTAACCTGTTAGATATAGTGGAGTTCCGAAGGTAGGCTGGCGTCTCGCCTGAAATTTTGTCTGCTGGGGTCAGATCTCGTAATTCACATTCCGTAGTAAAAAATTGTACTGGCCGATCATGACAACATTTTAACACAATATATCCTGTCATGTTTCTGATACATTCTTTATATGATCACTTTCTGTCTTAATTACTAAAACGGAATATGTGACATTTCGTGCAAGATATTTCCTCAATATTTGGATGTCACATGAAACCGTATTACAAGTTGCGGTCATGTCTTGCATGGTGTGGAACATTAGCCATATAGTGCAGTTGGTTTAGCAAATAAAGGCCCTGCGTTAATTCCCGCTAACGTTAAATCATGCTAACGAGCTACACTTCCCGATGTAATAAACACTGCAGCGTTGCAGCGCGTACTTGTACATGGGGCGAGCCCACATGTTACCAAGATTGTTTCCACTACGCTACAAAGGTTTCTCTGGGAAGCCCTTACACTCCCGCCACACAGCCCCGATCTCTCCCCCCGCGATTTCCGTATTTATGGAGCCCTTAAGAATGACATTCGTGGCAGTCGATTTGCTTCAAATGAAGAGATGCACGCCTGGGTACAATTATGGTTCTGTAGGAAACCAAAAACATTTTCCCATGTTCTGACCGCCATGTCTTTAGGGTCCAATAACACATACAGGAAACACCAAACACAAGCTAACACACAGAAAACACGCGCACAACCCCAATCCCTCAACTTCACGTAAACTCCTAGCGCATTCTGAAGTCAGACGGGAACAGCCCAATGGTACTTCATACACAACCAAAACAACCATAGCCTCGTCTCACATGGGATAAATGTACTAACAGTTTCGGCGATTACTGTTGAAATAATAAACAGTTTACGTACATTTTCCCATTTGTGTCGTTTTCATTTGACACTGCCCCTTATAGATATTTGTAAGAGTAACGTTGATGAGATCACTGATTTTAAACCGAACGTTAATTATGACGTATATGATACGAAAACAGGAGACAGACAGTGACGTCAAGATTCAAATCATTGGAGTGTCCTAGAACAGCTTTCATGTCGCTTTGTGACAGCTTTTGGCGAATACATTAATGACCTCTGTTAATGTAAACGATATAGGAATGACTCAGACGTAAGGCAGATGCCGGTGCGAGTGAATCAGGATGCACGTTCAACTCTGCGCAAAATCAGGAACATCGCCATGTCGCCATCTTTAGACCTTGCAAGTGTCAGCAACTTATGTAAGAGCCGGCCGGAGTGGCCGTGCGGTTCTAGGCGCTACAGTCTGGAACCGAGCGACCGCTACGGTCGCAGGTTCGAATCCTGCCTCGGGCATGGATGTGTGTGATGTCCTTAGGTTAGTTAGGTTTAATTAGTTCTAAGTTTTAGGCGACTGATGACCTCAGAAGTTAAGTCGCATAGTGCTCAGAGCCAACTTATGTAAGAAGACGATGGGAAGAACTGAAAATTAGCTATAGAAAGCAGTTTATAAACTGCATCGATTAGGGGAAAGGGAATATAACTTTCGTATATCAACACAGAAAACTAAAACCGTGGCTTATGATGGGAAATACCCTACCCGCTCACAAATAATAATAGACAATACCCACTTGAGCAGGTCTCCAACTTTAATATTTAGGATGCAATATAAATTATGATACGGGCAAGGATATAGAAAAGAAGATTACCAAATATCAGTTAGTATTCGTAACTATAAACAAAACATTCCAAAACGAAATACGGAAGGAAACAAAATTAAAATTCTACAAAACTATGGCTACATCACTATTGCTATACGTCTTGGATCCACAGAAAACGCGACGAGACTAAAATACAAGGAGCAGAAATGAGATTTGTCAGGAAGGTTGGAGATGTTACCAGGGAAAACCATATCAGATCTGAAGAAATTAGGAATGCACTTGATGTTTATAATATTAATGAAAAGATTGAAGAAAATAAAACTTTATGAAACATTATGTGCAAGGAATGAGTATAGAGAGAATCCCACGTCAAACCACGTTTTTATCATCCAAGTGGAAGAAGAGACATAGGAAGACGGAACAGCCACATGTACCTAAATCTCGAAGTGCAGAAGAAGAAGAAAATTATTTTCCATCGTCTGACGGAAAGAAAACTTACAGTCGTGATGTTGACACTGTTGTTTGATTATTCTTAGGGATATCCGTAAATATATCTACTGACATCCACATACTCGCACACCTATGTCTAAAGCCAAATTTCATTCGTTCAATTAGAAGTTAGTCGCAGTCATTTCTCCTAGCAGCATCAGAACTAATGTTTAAAGCTGCTTCACTTGTATTCAGTACCATGTGACGATTTTCTTAAAGTATGTTTCCAATTCTGTACTGACGCCATATCTTACCGCGACTGATGGGAATGAAGAGAATTCATCACGTATTTTCAACTTTTTACTGCGTTAATACAGCTTTTTCTGCGACACTGATAATATTATCAACACACAGAAAATGTTTTCTAACAAACTAATAACAGGTCGGTGTTGTTGTTGGTTGTATTTTTCTAATGAAAAACGAATTTACTTGGTTTTTATGAATGTATTTGCATATCTGGACTTCTTTCACTTACAGGACATTCTGTATTATTTAACACCAGTAGCTTAAAGAAAATGGTGCAACGAAGGTCGAACCTATTGCTCTCTCGTAGTTTACCAATAAAAATAACATTAAAAAATTCGCTAACATTTAAGAATAGGGTCAGATGTGTGTTACTTGCTTAAATCCTTTGATTTGCAATCGTTACACAAATAAGAACATCGCACCTTCAAAGACGCCAGAGTGTGAACAGTAAAATAATATTTCATAAGAAAAGTTGTGGATAATGGTTTATTAACTTAAATATCAACGTATGGAAACATAAAATTTGTGGTACAGAAACAAGCTCCACGGTTTCGTCACACTGAAAGCATCATGCGTAGTTAATTGTGAGATTGCTACAAGTTTTCATTCTCTAGTTATACCGAATGAATTTTCAAATGAGGACTAGAGTTTGGGAATTAGCGGTTCGAAAAAACTATGTTTATTGTTCGCATACGACGCTGTACTCAGGTACAACGCTTTTTGTTTATTGCTACGTGTTTTTTACACAGTTTTAGAGTTCTAACTTAACCAATACTATGCCGCCTTCGTCTTATCATATAACGTCATCTCTTTCCGGACGACATCTTTGGATGTTCCATTTAGATACTTCGTACTGGTAAATACTTCGTATTGATTAGCACTTTAGCTGGAAGCTTTTGAAAGATTCTGTTCTCTGGTACAATGTAGAATTTGAGTTTCATCTTTCACAATTTTTAGTTTCTGAAAAATATGTTCATTATCTATTTGCGTAATTAATTTCACTGTGATTACATTTACTGCTAGTAACATTTCCATATAGCTTCCCTATCAACTTCTGTAAGTTATGATACAGATCTTTTTTTAAATTCTGTTTCCCTCAACGTCGAGAAGACGCGTCGCCTTTCAGTACACTCGATTGACTGTAATCTCTAATTTCAAACGCGCTTTAGTTTCATAAATATCGGCGGTGGTTATTTTAAGCACTATGGCTCGATTCGCGAAGTTGTGTAACTGTAATTCAAGGACTCCAATACTAGAAGCACACAGCCGAACGTTAAACATCTACATGGCAAAATATTTATTGAAATGAACAATAGTGGGTAGGAGACAGCCGAGGACAATGAATTTGAATTATTCTGAAAGAATTTGCGATTCGTAGCAGCGACCTCTGAATTTCGAACACTAGTGGACTGCAATTTCCATGTGGTGGTAAACAACATGACACATTGTTAAACACGAAAATTTCAGAAGCTGTTCTCACAGTTATCGTTTCTCCTTCCTCTTCCACATTTCATCCTGGCTTGTAACATCCCAAAGGTATCTACCTTTAACTGCCCTAGTTAAAATTTCAGTAATCTAGGGCTGAAAAAGAGAAGAGTCGGTACACTTGAGATATGGTGTCACAGAAAGATGCTGAAAATTAAAGTGACTGCCAATATAAGAACTGAATATGGTCGGAGAATACGAATTGTGGAAAATGCCAACGAGAAGAAGGCAAAGGTGGTGGAACTTCTGTTAGGACAGTAAAGAATAAATTCCGTTCTTCTAAAGGGAACCTTAGAGGGTACAACTGTAGTGTAAGACGTATATTGGGTACGTCCAATAAATAATTGAATTATTTTGAATGTAAGAGCTACTCCGAGATGAAGAATTCGGCAGAGTAAGATAATAGTGGCGGACCATACCAAAGCAGTCAGAATACCAAGACACCAAAATAGTAAAAAAAAATCTCCTTCTCATCACTCTACGCCTAATGGCATTTCCACATGTTGTCCAAATGCCTCTCGTCAATACACTTCTGTATCTCTGGATACTAAGTGACTGCTGTGTATTCCTAACCAGCAATTATAACATATTCATCCCTTTAGATTTTTCAGTGATTTAATGAACCATTGCTGTTATATACGCAGTCGGCCTGGTAGACATTATTTGTAGCTCTTTCGACAATGTTTGAGTCGACGCTGTAGTTCAAATGGTTCAAATGGCTCTGAGCACTATGGGACTCAACTGCTGAGGTCATTAGTCCCCTAGAACTAGTTAAACCTAACTAACCTAAGGACATCACACACATCCATGCCCGAGGCAGGATTCGAACCTGCGACCGTAGCGGTCTCGCGGTTCCAGACTGCAGCGCCAGAACCGCGCGGCCACTTCGGCCGGCGACGCTGTAGTGTATAGGCGCATCGCGCAGTTGGAAATTCGTTATAAAATGCAGGCAGACATAAAGATGAGCAGCACTTGGTGTAAAAAACAAGCAACTGATTCTCATCATAACTGGATGCAATGCAAAGTGTGTAAACAGACAAAGTCTCGATAGCGTTTCATTACATATTCGGCGATTAATCATTGGAAAACGTTTCAATAGTCAAGTCAAAGGATCGATTAATCTTATCAGAAGCGTTATCAAAATACAATGGGATTCGCAACGAGAAAGTTGTTGCGCAACGCACAGAGCCTCTCCCTCAAAATTCCGTCGTTCCGCCTATCGATACAAGTCATGTAACACAGCAATTCTCTCAACATTCATTTCGTGTCATTACTGGTACGGTAAAATGTTCAGTGTGAAGCGTTAGCGACAATTTTTCTCTCGCATGCCAAATGCTGATGGAAGAAAATGAAGAGAAAACGATTCTGGTACATCGTACAGTGACGTCGGAGGTACAGATACAAATGCTTTTAAGGAAACTGAAAGTCGTTTCCGAAAGAAAGATAAATGAGCAGACTAAAAAAGTTGGTTGACTGGTACTGTATGTTTGGAACACAGTATTGTGTGGAAGTGAATAGGAACAGTGAAAAAATCGAATAAGAACCGAGACATAATTAAAATGTGGCAGTAGTTAGTAATTAAGTAGACAGACTGATGTAGGTTGTATCTCTGTGAAATATATATCGTTAACACTCGATTCATTCATCTTAGATAGTTGTTTTGAATTTTACAAAGAAACACATATTAACTATAGAAGCAACAAATAGTCGCTGCCTGCATACACAATAAATATGTACAGACTGATTTTTTGTTTCACATACAAACTCGTAATTTATTTTCGCGCTAGTACATTATCAGGCATGTGTGACACAGCGTGAGAATATCTTGTTGCCAACGCCATGCCTCAAGTAAGAAAAGCAAATATATCCATCCAAAGATTGGCCATGACTGCCTGAAACCGGTTACAGCCTAACTAAAGGAATTTTTGTAATACTGGCTAGTGATTTTGCATATCGTGATAAAGTATATTTAATTCAGTTTCGAGATTCAACAGAGTGGATAATATTATTAATCTAACGAAAGTGCCCATGGGACACAATTTCTGCACAGGGGTAGCAAATGCCAAGTATCCCGAACCAGCTAATTTTAAGCAAAAGAAGAGATAAACAGCACAAGGCAAAAGTTAAAATACCTGTCGCAGTTAATACAGGGAATAGGAAACATTCAGACATTACCAGAATTGCATAGGCTAGGAAAAATGAGATACAGAAATTCGATAATTGGAAAGGGCAGTGACAATGAATAAATCTAAAGTTACGTGCTGAAGCAGCAATAATTTACGACATTAATAGATAATATCATCACGATGTAAAACGAAACCACATTAATTACAAAAAAAAAAAAAATGGTTCAAATGGCTCTGAGCACTATGGGACTTAACATCTGTGGTCATCAGTCCCCTAGAACTTAGAACTACTTAAACCTAACTAACCTAAGGACATCACACACATCCATGCCCGAGGCAGGATTCGAACCTGCCACCGTAGCAGTCGCGCGGTTCCGGACTGAGCGCCTAGAACCGGGAGACCACCGCGGCCGGCCACTAATTACATTAACCACGTACTTACTTTATATACGTCGTTAACGACAGGAGTTCGCTTGGGGAGGGGAGGGGATCAGCTTTGTTGAGGTACAAATGCAGTGATTCATTTCGCGATGCAATCAAGCAGTAAGAGAAACGGAGGCGTAAAGAACTGCCGTGCTGTCGGCCGAGCAATCTCCTGATGCACGTGAAGCGGATGGCAACGGCAACACTATGACCAAAGCTCGCCGCATCTTGAATCGAGCCGTCGCCAAAGCGTAGTATTAAATTTCGCTTCTTTTACGCAGTGTCTGCCGACGTCGGCGCACTCACGTTAATTGCAAGTTCGTTCGTGCCGACTACTCTTTGTTGACAGTCGTGGCCGCGTCCTGTGTGTATCCCCAGACATTCTTAGCACTGCCTTTAAATTAATATCCACTTCTAAGCGTTATGCGCACCACGTGGTTACAAACACGTAAAAAAATGAGTTCCCCGTCTATATATAATCTTACTTCCGCGTCGTACTGTCGTAGATTCAGTAGTTTAAAGGGCAATAAAAAGTGAGAGGCATAAGAGACACAAACTAACTTTCTATTTTTGGAAAGCACTTTAAATGAAAATTGTTTTACTATTCATCACATTGCTTTCGGCATCTCTTAGCTCAACGTAACTGGAAATTCGTATTTATTATGGAGGAACGTTGTGATACTTTTATGATGTCGTTTAAGACACACTCATTTGTATGAAAAACTATTTTGACTTGTGACAAAGAGGAAGTGGAAATAAGATGCTTCGGTGTTAAATTTAGTGCTTATTTGCAATGTGGAGGTCGCTCAAGCGACCCGTGGAAATATTGAGAAACAGCGTCTTCCGCTTAATCTTAACTCACTGAACTGCTTACTAACGTTTATATGTTGCCCATTTTTACCTCATGTTATTTACTGAACTGCAATCAGACATTCATAATATCATTTGTAGCTGGTCGCGCAGTAGTGTTTATAGTCACATAGTCACATGCAGTCATCGAAAGAACAGTGGCACAACACAAAAGAGAGAGAGAGAGAGAGAGAGAGAGAGATAGAGAGAGAGAGAGAGAGAGAGACTTCACCGAAAGTCAAAGCCTAATGACGTATACTTAAAATCTCGGACATCTCGGACAGTTACTGAATTTGCTATCTTCCGAGCGTGCTCATCAGATATTGTCCACATGGATTTAGTTGATTAGTTCTGATTATCGAACGTTACAAGGAAAGTACTTTAATATGTATGTACTTCGAAAAAGTTACAATAAATGGATTGAAATATCATTTTGTCAGTAAAAATTCATTTGTAAGTTTATAAAAATAGTTTGTGGTTCACATTTGCGAGTGAAAGTTTCTGTTCCGCTCCATCACGTTCAGATTTCTGCCTTTGGCACCATAATGCACAATCTGGCGGTGGCTTTCAGTGCTATCAACTGCAAGTAACAATTGTCTGGATGGCTAGTAAATGTCTATGTGACCCTTTATTTTTAAGCCTAACTGCATAAATATATCTAGTATGTAAACGTCTGCCACTTGTCCGAAGTAGGGCGACGAACAAGTATCTCACTCACTTCTGATTTAGTGCACATGTTAGTTTCTTTTTAGGTTGCAGATAACATTAGTTTGTCGTTTGTTGACAAGCTTACTTACATATTAGTGTGGCAAACTGGTAACTGGAATGTTACCTAGAAAAGAGAAATTTGCATATTGTGAACTTGTTTTGGAGTGAACTATTTTACCACAACAGTGCGAAAGTTGTGGGGTGTGTTTGTGAGCTTTATTTCTTTGTTGATTTTCTATCACTGCAGGTTTTTATGAGGTGCAGTTTCTATGATTTCTGTATTTCACGTGGTACTTTATGCATTTGGCCTTACGTGGCTTGAAAAGAGGTCATTTCGTGTTGATAGGGATAGCACGGTGAATTATTTACGTCCTCAGTGTGCTTCACACAGCAAGTGCTCTCTAATATTATCGCAGCACCTCTAGATTCGCAGTATCATGTTCACTGTTTACTACGCTGGAGAACCAACGCAGTTCTACTAGCTCTTTATCACAGGTGCAAAAAATGATTGAGCACATTATTCGAATGTGGAATAATAACATAAATATCACAATGTTTTTGCATCAAATATATGAATCGAACTAATAGCAACGGAAATAGGTATGATGTAGTTGGGCATCGGAATGTATAGTAAAAAGTTGACTGTTCGCGTTTAATTTGTTAATTTTAATTCAGGTAGCATATTATCAGTGTCACTTATTTCAACGGCCTGCAACAATACGAACATCGTCATCGTAAAAACATTTGCATTCGTGTACGGAAGATATTCCAATTATTGAACAGTGACATCATTCTTAATCTCAAGAGGATGCTAATTTAGCACAATCACGGAAAATTTCGGTGTACAGCTCTGAGTTGCACGAGTGACCGCGACAGTACTTTCACAAATTGAGAGTGAACTGTCAGTCTCGGAGAATAATTGAGTGGCGATGAGGAGTTTATTAAATTCTTTGATAATGTCAAGCGAGTGTACCTTCACTTGTCCTTGCGGTATTTTTATCTCATAGTCCCTTCTCAAGATAATACAGTATAGCGCGAGTCATTATTAAGTCATATGTATAAAGCTAGCTGAATTAAGTGACATTTTAGCATTCTTAGAGATCCATATTCTAGTCTTTGTAGGTTCACATCAGTTGATACATATTTACCATATTAAATCGGCTTACAAACATTTTCCTGTGCCTACCATCGGAAAGATAGTAATATAGGGAAATTTAGTGGCGATACGTTGTAGGCTTGTCAATTTTACCGTAGTGATAGGGTCAGGGAAAACCTAGTTTACTTTCTTCGAAAAATAAAGACTAGATAAAATTGTTCCTTTAACATGGTTTTATTGTGGGAGTTGTAATGAAATGAGCTGCAGTGAACTTAAATATTCATTCCATATTCACGACACTTCAGGTAAGTGAAACTGAGCTGCAGTGCCAGAAACTGATTGTCGCACGACAGAAGTCATTGGTATGTTCAATAGATGGACATGTCATTCAGTAACTCCCATTACCACGTAGCCAGTTATTAGCATGTAGCCAGTTAGTGGTACTTCAAACTTCGCTCGTAAACCAAATTAAAAAATGGAAATAGCAGAAATGTTTTATCCACAACAAACGCTTGTAACACCCAGCGGGTTAAGTATGTTCAAATTTTTGATATCACATAGCTACTGTTTTACAAAGAGAGCAACATATTTACTGACGACCGTTTAGATACCTTTAGTAAGTTCAAATTACACCGCCTGATACAAAACTGTATTACTGAGTTGAACAATTTCAGCGGGAAGGAGCATGAACCCCCTCCAATATGTTGTGATGATGATTGTGTTTTGCTCAAGGCGGATCCCCTTCAAAAATAAATTACCCTTATTTTATGTATGATTACAGTGTCACACATTTTAGAAGAAAAAGGTCATTTCGAAACCCCAACAAACGTGAACAACTTTGTCTTCTGGTCTTCGGTTTCGTTCATACGTGCTGGCGAAGAAAGATAGTGTGTGGTTACACTTATGTGCAGTATTGGGGAAATGTTGTTGTCGTTGTTACTACCTGCAGTCCAAAGACTAGTTTGAAGTGAAGCAGTGCAACAAATTTTTTGTCTCCCATCTACGCATGTAATCTTCAGCAGTCTTCTATAGCACCACATTTCAGGAGAGTCTATTTTCTCCTTGCCCGGAGTAATATCGTCCAAGTTTCACTTCCGTACAAGGACACGATACTGATAAATATCTTCAGAAACGAATTCCTAACACTTAAATTTACGTTAAATGTTAACGAATTTCACATGGAAACAAACACTTTTGTTGCTATTGCTTGTCTACTTTTTATATCCTCTCTACTTCGGCCGCAGTCAATTATTGTGGTTGCCATCTTCTGAATGAAGTATCTCATTTCCTAATGTAAATTCCTAAGTACAGCCTGATTAATTCATCTACATTCCATTACTCTTGCTTTACTTTTATTAATATTCAACTTATAATATCCTTACAACAAAATTTAAATTCCGTTCAACTGATCTTCCAAATCCTTTGCCGTCTTTGACAGAATTATATACATTATATCATATATTAGCCTCAACTTTATTTCTTCTCCTTGAACTTCTAACTTTCTTTTCAAATTTCCCCTTGTTTTCCTTTGCTATTGTCCAGCCTGTAAATCGAGTAACATCTGAGGTAGGGTACAAAGTGTTGTTTTCCTCTACAATTTTTATGTCTCAGTCTTCATTCCGTTACAATTTTTACCTCCCACACTTCTTTCTGTAGCCAAATTGACTCTTTGATGATGCTTCAGGATGTGTCTTACCAACTGATAACATCGGAAAGAGGCTACAACCCTCACTTCCTCCTCAAGTACAACTTCTCCGTCATGTATTTCGACTCTTATTAAATGCGATCTGGTTTCTGTACAAGTTGTAGGTAACCTTTCGCTCCCCGTATTTTATTCCTACTAATATCAGAACTTCAGAGAGTATATTCCAGTCAGCATTGTTACATCTACAGGTCCTTAAACGTAGGATCTTCTAAGATGGGTACTGTAAATATTGAGAGATATTTCACGTATGTATCTTTCGTCTTGATGTACAAATCCCGCCGCGCGGGATTAGCCGAGCGGTTTGAGGCGCTGCAGTCATGGACTGTGCGGCTGGTCCCGGCGGAGGTTCGAGTCCTCTCTCGGGCATGGGTGTGTGTGTTTATCCTTAGGATAATAAATTTAGGTTAAGTAGTGTGTAAGCTTAGGGACTGGTGACCTTAGCAGTTAAGTCCTATAAGATCTCACACACATTTGAACATTTTTTGTACAAATCCAGGCAGTTGTGTAAGCTCTGAAGACACGCGCGGACGTCTTTTTTTTTTTTTTCAATGAATAAGTTGTGGATTGTCAGTCGGGAATGTCAGCTCGCGTTTCCTTAGTCCTACATTCAGCAGGAGAGACCAGTGCACGCAAGTAACTGCTTACTGCTCCAAAAGCAGTCGGGCGTTTTGAACAAGGCGCGACCACAAACAGGCGAAGCAGCAGTGTGCCCCTTCACGCTGTTCCTAACGGTCAAACTCAGACCCAAGGGTTCGAGCCCACACGGCACTTGAATAAGGCCACAGCCGCGTACGGAGCTGCGCGCGACACGCAACTGCCGCCTCACAAAATACCTGGACTGTGTGGTCGAGTGCGCTGCCAGCCGACCCGCGGCTATTGTTCGTTTTCAGGTTGGCTGCCATGTGACGTAGACAATTGTTTTCAAATTAAGTGAAAATAGCTGACACGATTTTACATGTGAATAGGCCGAGTGACTGCAGAAGGAAAAAAAATAAGCGTCAGTCAGTGGATGGAGCGGCATTTACATGACATCTACATGACAAGTGGCATGAGCTGGCTGCCGCCGACGACGACGAAGACGACGACGACGACGACGCCAAGGTCGCCAGTCGAGCTCTGGAATCGTCAGCCACGTCCGAGAAACTCGCACCACTCTACATTCTCTCGGAATATACGAGGACTTCTCCACGAAATCTCTCGTTATAATTTCTTTCTTTCCATTTCCTGATTCAAGTTTTATGATTTCACAGCAGAAAAGTGCATATACGATTTGAATGGAAATATTGAGAAACTCCACATGTTCATATTTTGACAAAATTCAGTTACGTGTGATTTTGTACTTTAAACACGTCGGCCGATCATGATACAGAGATACCCCATACAATCTGGCATTTTCTGCATTGTTATACAGCCACTGTATCACCTAAGCTGGAGAGAAAATTCACATGTACTGAAGACATGGGTTTCCTCGAAATATTAAGTTGTCAGCACTGTTTTAAAGAGAGAGAATAGTCGATATTGCCACTTTTTGGTTCAATCGATTTCTGTTGTTACTGGTCGTAAAATGTGGGACAGTGGTGATGCTAGTGGTAAACGTCAGGACACAGTCAAGAAAAGGAAGACTGCAGTGGAGTTTCCGAAACATAAAACATATAGCCATAAAAAGAGCAAGAGTGAATAATGAAGCATACATAAATTGGAAAAGGGTTATTTTCCAACCAACACGACATGGTTGTGGACTGCAGGAGAGTTCTAACCTGAAACTTAGCATTGCTTCTGAATTAAACTTTAACTATCGTAGTGAACACAGTAATGCAGAACATTAAATTTAACTGAATATGTAGGTCTATTTCTAGTTGCCGGATGAAATGCATAACTAAGATTTCAGTATTATCTAATAAGAAGCCGCTCTCATCTTCCGTATGAGAGATTTCAGAATGATGAAAAGAAAAATTAGGAAGTGGATAGGATATATTTGTTGAAAGAATATTCAAAATGAGTCCAGCACAAAGATGAAATTTGAAGTGAAAATACCAAAAACAGAAAAGGTGCTAAAGTTTAATGAATGATGGCCAAAATTCTACCGAAGGAATGCTATTTCCATCGAAACTCAAGGATGGGCTACACAAAGAAAAAATAAACAGAACTTTTATGTAACACAATTCATTCAGTTCTACTGTTCACAGTAAAGTCTTGGTGTTGTTAAAGTTAGGCCATTCACTGATGGAGCAGCAGAGCACAAATTCCAACTGGCTTACAGGTGGTTACCTGTAATTCCATCAAGCCGTGTAAGCGAGGCTTATCAAGATCATGTGCCTGTAACTGAGAAGAAAATGCATAACCTAAGGCGATTTTTTTATCATTTCTACCAGAAGAAGGAACCATACAGAACGTCTGCTGTAACGTATCCTATTGGTCAACATGTGTCAAGGAATGGACCTTGTATGGAGCTACAGACATAATACGTTTGATTTTCGTTCATATTTGCAGTATGTTATGATTTAAGTAATGCTTTAAGCTTGTTTATTTCAAACTGTTGAGAAAGACGACTTGTCCACTAAATAAAATTTAGCTTAACATCAAGAAAAACGTATCAAGATTGCCTACATGACTTCTTCCCTCTACATTCATTTCAAAAAAAAATTAGAAGAGAAACGGAATTTCAGCATAATTTTAAGACCTTGCCGGCCGAAGTGGCCGCGCGGTTCTGGCGCTGCAGTCTGGAACCGCGAGACCGCTACGGTCGCAGGTTCGAATCCTGCCTCGGGCATGGATGTGTGTGATGTCCTTAGGTTAGTTAGGTTTAACTAGTTCTAAGTTCTAGGGGACTAATGACCTCAGCAGTTGAGTCCCATAGTGCTCAGAGCCATTTGAACCATTTTTAAGACCTGAAATTTTCTTGCATCTCCTAAGAAGTTTAGTTTTTTGGACATGGGGTTTCTCAACAGACCTATTCATTTGGCGGCAACAAAAGAATGAAAAATAAAAATTAATGTTGTTTGTAACTACAACTAGAGTACATACGACATTACATTAGTGATGTAAATTTGTGAGTGCAGAACTCAACAACAGAAAGAGCACAACTACTAATTATGCACTGGACCTACGCGAAGGATAGCTATAAAGTATTAATCATCACTTCGACAAAATAAATTTACGCAATTAATTTTTCGTGTGTTTGGTGGCACATGCCTGCATTCCTGGTACACACTGAGGTCTCTGCGCCACAGACAAGCCAAAACAAAATTGCGCAGCCCATTGACGAAATTAATTACTTAACTTACATCTTCGAGTTGACAGTTAAAACTTGATGACTACCCTCTGTAAAGCGCAATAGATAACATGAAAGTGTCCAGGACAACCAATGAAACGAAGATATTAAGATAGGTCCTTACTCTGTGGAAAAGGCATCTTTCTTAAACTACGAACATATCGTTCATTGTGTACAACCAATGTCTTTCAATGGCAATCTCTGTAGACTGAGATATGGCGTTGGACTGTCGTAAAACTATCATCCACACAGTCCCGAAGACAGTAAAGAGAGATAAATGCGAAAATTGCCGTCAGTCTGTTTCACAGCTGTTGTTGATATGAATAATATACAGAAGAAAGAAAAAGAAACTTTTGGTTCTGATTGATGCTCAACTTATCTTTAGAAAAGTTCTCAGGTTTCACTTGATAATGGAAGTAACAATGGATAAAAATAAAAGATACTCTTATAGGATTTCTTGGTTTAGAAAAAGCGTTAGGAAACGGATAATAGTGCGAGATCTTCGAAATTCCCGGAAATATAGGTATAAATTAGAGGGAAACACAGATTATACGCAATACGTACAAGAACCAAGAGAGACTAACAAACAGAGAAGTGCTTGTGTTAGAAGTGAAGTAAGACAGGAATGCATTCTTTCTCCCATACTGTTCAATCTATACATCGAAGAAGCAATCATGTAAATAAAAAAATAATTGAGTGGGGTTAATAATCAGGGTGAAAGGATATCATTGAAAACGTTCGCTAATTACGTTGCTATCCTCATTGAAAGTAAGGAAGATTTGCAGAACCTGTTCAATGAAATGAACAATCTATTGAGCACAGAATATGGATTGAGAGTAAATTAAGGAAAGACAAAAAAGTCATGAGGAGTAACAGAAAAATGGCAATCATGGAATGAAGGACTTTTGCTATGTTGTATGCAAAATAACGCATAACGGACGAAGCAAAGAGTGCATAAGTGGGACATTAGCACTAAGTGTGCATACCACGCTAGTAGAACTCTACTAGCAGGGAATAGTGTCCTCAATTTGAAGACAAAATTTCTGCCAACATACATCTGGAGCACAACATTATATGCAAGTAAATTATGGAATGTGGAAAAAGTAAAAAAAAGGTAATCGGACCGTTTAAGATGTGGTGCTACACAAAGATATTGAAAATTACGGAGACTGGTAAGAACTAAGGAGGGTTTCTGGAGAACTGACGAGGAAAGGAATGTATGGAAAACATAGTCAAGAAGAAGGAGCACGATGGTGGGATACGAATTAAGACATCAGAGAATAACTTCCATGGCACTGAAGCACACACAGAGAGCAAAAACTGTAGAGGAAGACAGAGATTGGAAGGTATCCATGACATAATTGGGAAGGCTGTTTGCAAGCGATACTCTTAAATGAAGCCGTTGTCACAGCAAAGGAAGGCATGGCGGGTCATATCAAATCAGTCGGAAGACTGACGACACAAAAAAATTTCAGAGAGTAATACCGAAACATCGACTTACCTCTGTAAATTGCTTAACAAGTAGCAACGAAGTATAGTTTTCTAACTGTGTTCAGACTAATTTTAAAGAAATCTAAGCTGATAAATTTACCGTATAAAGCGCTAAAAATTCTTTATAAAATACAATGATGTTAGATAGAAATCAGTGTAGCTCGATACTACTTCACGTCCTTCGAGTGTTTACTCACAGATTATGAAACAGTTCCATGTTTACGTTATGGAACAGGATTCAGGAAAATTAGAGAACAAAATAGAAGGCAGTACGAACGACAACGTGTTGTTTAATGCATTGCAGGAAACGAAGAATCATACGATCAAGCTGAATGATAGTGAGCTATATAAATACATTTATTCAGGCCAGTCAAAGGCTTCGATTTACTTACATTTAAAGAAAAAATAATTTCTCTGCTGGATCATATAGGCACATGAGAGCACACATTTCATGACTTTTTCCCGCTACACTATACAGGATACACACAGACGCGTACCGGATGGCACAAAGAAGTCATTTTAGGAAGGAAAAAGTACCAAATATCATACTACTACAATATGGTCGCAACAAAGCCCGAAATTACCCATCGAATACTAAATCCCTATGAGAAGACACAATGATACTTCAAAAAACTAAGTTAAGGTACTTAGATTTATTATCGCATAAATTTCAAAGATTCACTACAGCTTTTTTACTTCTTGATACCTGTCGTACCCAAAAACTTTCCCTATCTCTTACTTCGGAGTCATTATTTCAGTAGGCAAATTGCGCAAAACCTCTGCAACAGTTACATCTGTGAACAGTTGCTCCCTTCTTCTAAATGGCAGATTTCAAAGCTGTATATGTGTCGAAAGTAGCAAATCCAAAATTTTCCCTCTTAGTTTTCTTGTAGTAAAATAACTCCGCAATCAGGTCAAGAGGACCACGCAATCGCTGTATCATCCCCTGTTTGTAGTATTTCCTTCAAGTGTAGTTTTAGAGAAGCACCGAATATTGACATGGGAATATTCTCTGCTCCAAAAGAGGAGAACAAAATAGTTCCAAGTTGCTGCCCGACAAAAATAGGAACAGTTTTAATCTTACGTTTATGAATGTTCGAAATTCGTTGAACTCGTACCAATAGGCAGCTCCGCGAGTAAATTACCAAAAAGGACCATCAACGATCGTCGCGCCTGTCCAGTATCAGACTTCTCGCTTATAGTGCATAAAATCGTTGCGCCAAGCGAAAGCTAACAAACAGCTAGTAGTAAGACCTATTTCAAATTTCATTACGGTACTTTTTTAACTAGTATCTGCGAGCTTAATATTCTTCACTAGTAAGAGACTGCAATTTCTGCAATGAAATAACATCCGCATTTCTAAGAGAACGCAATTAGTTTTTATATAATATGTATTCTCAAACATCAGTGAGTTATGTAGCTAGGACGTAGTGCTCCTCACTCTTATATTTCATCAGAATTAGCGTTCATTAATTGTCAACATTGGTAGTACAATTACAACGCCTCTGTATCTGTGAGAAGCTTACCAAGTTGTTGTTTTTTTTCGTAAAGGAGAACATAGTTACTGAAATTGCTTTTTGATATATGTGAAAAAATGAGCACTTTACAACGTTCATCCATCCGCCCTCGAGTGATTTATTAGCCTCATAGGGTCTCATGCCAAGATGCAGCTCTGCCAGTACTTGATTTCATTGCATGCGAAAATCACATCACGTCGTGATGCAGATTATCTCTAGACCTTTAACTCTATTTCCTGAAATTTTAATTTTTTCACTTCATTCCCAGATGCAGCAAATGGCGCTGTGGCGAAACCTTTTAGTGAAACATTAGAGTTGTCAAAAGGCTTTTATATGACTACTGAAGAGTCATTTGGTATTTCCATTGATTTCAGCTCTCCAGTTTGCAAAAGCTATGACAAAAAACAAAACAATAATTAGGAATTACGAGCGTTTATCTCAACTGTATGTGATTCATACGTTTTGTTGATTCTATTTGTAAATGCAGGTAGCATTTACGATGTACAGTTCCAGAATTGTAAATGCAGTTACTGCACTCCAACAGGTTTCTCATCCTGAACTCCTCTCACTTACTCACACCTATTTTTTGGAGAGCCGACATTGCTACAGTCGCCTTATACATAATTTATTGTGTCGCTCATATGTACTGAAAGAAATAATAAGCGATGACGTAGTTCTCATACCTTTGGAGTGTAGCACTTCTGAACGTCATGAGAACTTACACTGCCAGTCGTATGTCATTTACAGCAAGAGTCAGCGCGTTTGATTCTTGCAGTGAATAAATCGTCAGTGCCATCTGAAAACATTTTTATGAATGGATGTTTGTTTTCTTCTCGTTAACCGATTATAAAAGAGTACTATTATTGATTTTCAGATATTAGACGCGTGCGTACATTTTCTTTTTCATCAAGTTCGTGTGTGTTTGTTTGTGTGCGTGTGTGTGTGTGTGTGTGTGTGTGTGTGTGTGTGTGTTTTGAGTACAAGAAGGGCGATTTGTGAGTACCACAGTTTAGAAATCATTCGTATTCAGCCACAAATTGGACTCATGATCGAGCAGAGCTACAAGAGGCAGCGTAAATAGCATACATCCTGATAAAACTCTAGAAACGAAAAGGAATGTGTATGTGTGCTATTTAGGGCAAAGAGACTGGTACAACGCAGGTGTCCTGCAAACGTGACTACAGTCTCTTGAAATGTGTTTCTACTAATTAAATCAACAAAGAAAAATAAAATCATGGTTCATTATGGGATATACCCTCCCGTCCCAGCACAAAAATAATAATAGATAATTAACTACTTGGGCAGGTCTTCACCTTTAATTTGTTAGGATGCGATGTAACTTATGACATGGGCAAGGGCGTAGAAAATGAGATTAACAAATATGAATCATTATACGGAATGATAAACAAAACCTTCCAGAACAAAATACGAAAGGAAACAAAATCAATATTGCGTAAAACAATGCCTACACCTGTACCGCAATATGAAAATGAGTCATGGATACCTAAAAAACACGATAAAAGTAAAATACAAGCAGCAGAAATAAGCTTTCTTAGGAAAGTGAGAGGTGTTGCCAGGGAAGACCGTACAAGAAATGAAGATATTATGAATGAACTAGATATTTATAATATTACTGAAAAGACTAAACAAATTAAAATATTATAAAACATCACTTGCAAAGAGTGAGTGCAGAGAGAATCCCACGTGTGGCCGTGCTGCGCCATCCAAGAGGAATGCATGGGAAGACCAAGTATGAGGTGACAGTGAATAGTGAATACGGAGCAGGCGCAAGAACCTAAGCCCTATAGTGAATAAGAAGGAGATCATTAACTTCAAAGAGTGACTGACTACATACTCGAAACGTCTAACAAGGTTAGGATGTAATGACAAAAGAACAAGTAGCAAACTGTTGACATATAGTAGCACTTGAATTAAAATGAAACTCAGAGATTGCAATTTGGGAGCCAGTATCTGACGACGTATGCAGAATGACTATGTCGACTTTGGGATTTCTGGAAGGAAGAAATTTAAGTCCGTGTAAAACCAAACGTAACTGAGGAGCAAGATTGGTTCAAATGGCTCAAATGGCTCTGAGCACTATGGGACTAAACTTCTGAGGTCATCAGTCCCCTAGAACTTAGAACTACTTAAACCTAACTAACCTAAGGACATCACACATATCCATGCCCGAGGCAGGATTCGAACCTGCGACCGTAGCGGTCGCGCGGTTCCAGACTGAGGAGCAAGAGCTTGAGCCATAAGCACTTCAATGAAAGAACGCTCGAGTATAATAGGATCTACGAACTAGCCTTCAAATAAATCGTTCGATTCGGCTGCGTAGTGACACAATCCAGACCTATCCTGGCAGTTGTGTGTCATACATGTCTGGCTTTCAAGAGATTCCAGTCATCTTCATTACCACTTCCGCGCCACGTAGTGTGCTTCGACTGCTAATAACTACTACAATGAGAAGGTGTAGCCGCTTCTATCGACTACTTGATATTCAGCGAACGTAAGATGGGGCCTTTAACTAAACATGGCGTGTTTTATTCATCAGTCTTATTAATAGAAGTACTTTTAAGGCCGACAAAAGCAGTACAGGAATAATGAAGCAATTGTTCCTGGTGTAAACGCCTGGAATACGTGATCCTTCTCCTAAAACTCTTTTGAACTGCAGTCTTTCCCTTCGCACGATTCACTAACCTTGTGTTAATAAATTCACTCACAAATAGTTTTTTTTTGTTCCAACAGCTGCTGTACGTAATTGTGTAACGTCAGTTATCTGCAGAACATATTTTCTAAAGCACAAAGGAACAATATTACTTTGACCCACCATGCCTTTTGAGCAAAACGTGGTCGAACTTTGAAGGAAAATAAACAAAGCCGATTGTTATTGGTACTATAAATCCCCCGTCCCCCCCCCCCCCTCTCTCTCTGTAATTTGAAACTGCATAGTGGTCTGCCTTATAAAATGGAGTAATTGAAAGAAGCGTTCCCACAAAAAATACAGAAAAGTTCTGTTTAGGCAGCACAGAACAGACCAGTCCAACGGACACGGGACAGTGTTAGAGCAAAAGCGTTTTACGAATGTCTTCGGTTCTACTTACAGAATCTACAGTACTGCTTACAGAACACCGTGTTTCTTCCGATCCTAGACACTTTACTCATCACTCAAAATGATCTTCGACGTACAGCTTAGTCATTTTCGAGGTTGTGTGGGTTAGATGTTCTAGTTACAAATTCGTTATCTAAAGCAGCCTAAAATCGTAAATTTAGCTAAAACATCGAAATACAAATGAAAATTAATACATCCCGAGAACACTGTAAATTCCCGACACATACAAAATCGGAATTAACAGAGTTAATGTTACGAATTCACGTGGCTGATAGTCGTAAAGAGCCCTAAGGAATATATTGGTTTATGTCTTAACGTTTGCTGTATGGTGCTTATTTTTTCAGTGTAATTGAGCCTGCTGAAACTGTATGCTACTGGATAACGCATCCGTTCCGAATCGATAATTAAAAGAAGTATAGCAGAGGGACGAATGTTTCTCTTCCTAAGGTCCCATTGCTGTTGCTCTCATTTTAACAAATAAAGGGAGTATATTCATTCTGATGTCGAAGTCAGGATTTCTCAGCACTAGGATACGGGTATACGAAGAATACTTTGTTCAACTCTTCACTTGACATTGAAATCCATTCCTTCTGTGCTCAGGACCGAATTTGGTTTGAACAGGCTTCTAGGTTGAAGCTATGATGCGCGACCTACCAGCGGAAATTTTAAACGACTAACCCCCAAATACAGCATTTTTAAGCAATTTTACAACTAAAAATCTATATAGCAGCATTTAATGTTCTATTTGCGATCAAACGCGACAGTTAGGGGGAGACCGGCGTACGTTTATGCAGAGCTCTTTTCTCGGGAATCTTTTAGAATCAAGTATAGATGAATTTATGTTCGTGTACAGGCGATTACTCTATTTTAAATGTATATTTGTATAGTTTGAAAGTGTGAAAGTAACTAGTACAGTTTCGAAAAAAAAATTCAAACGTGGTGATGGGACACGTTTAAGCAGTCCTCTACGCACTATTTTTCGTTGCGTCGTAATTAATACTCCAGCCAAGGAAACTATAAGACAGCAGCAGATGGAAACGCACTCCAAAAAATGAATGCCAACAGAATGAAAGGTAGAAATTTCTAAAAAGAAAAAGAAAACGCTATTTGAACCCAATGAATCTCAAGCAGAAAGAATTAATTCTACGAGAGCACGGACTGATACAGGCAAGAAACTGCTAAAAGCAAAAACAAGGAAAAATGTGGATAAGCCTATTTCTGACGTCGTCATTAGTGTTCTACCCACAGGCAGATTTTCACATGGTAACTCTCTATGCTCTCCCGCCTGTTGTCATCCTATTCAGGTCCACCTAATTTCCGCTTCCATTTCTACCGTCTATCACTTAACAGCTCCTCCTTCCTTTCAATGTCATGTAAGAAACTAGTGCTTCCAAAGCGTCTGTTAGGAACAAATCCCGTCTCAACAAGTGTCCCATCTAGTTCTTCTTCGATCTCTTTACAACCCGAAGCAGTCTGATGAAGAGGATAAAAATTATGGCGTTTGGTATTTATTGCTTGAAATTATACAACCAATCAGAAAGAATTATATACCCAGTAACTTAGATGTAAAAGGTGGGCATACAACTATTGTACCACAGGAAATGTGTTATTTTATGTGAGCATAAATAGTAACTCGGACAGTGATGATGAATAGGCCTGTAATTAAAATTCAAACGTCCGTCTACGGCATATTACGGTAATGAATGGAAGTTCGCAAAAGAATTGTTTATTGCCTTTAAAACTGTTGTGTTTACCATGTTAACTGCTATAAGTAAGACTTTAATTTTGTTTACCGTCAATAAAATACATTTTTAGAAGTTCAGCAATATGTTTTGTGTACTCATTATTGTACTCGTGATATGCATAAATGTGCCCCCACAGGTCCGTAAACTTATCACATATCCGGAGTACGTTTATGCACTCGATTTGAGTCTCTAAAAAATTATTTTGCATTCTTAAATGTAATGCTGATTTAGAAATATATAGCAGGCAGTACTTTAATAACAATGTTATAAGACTAAACAATTTTGAATACGATAAATCGAATCACCAAAATTTTTAAAATTCCGAATAGTAACGAGTTATGCAAGAGAAGATCCAACGGAGAGCAGCGCACTTCGTTACAGGATCATTTAGTAATCGCGAAAGCTTTACGGAGATGATAGATGCAAGAGAGACGCTCAGTAGCTCGGTATGGGCTTTTGTTGAAGTTTCGAGAACATACCTTCACCGTGTAGTCAGGCAGTATATTGCTCCCTCCTACGTATATCTCGCGAAGAGACCATGAGGATAAAATCAGAGAGATTAGAGCCCACACAGAGGCATACAGACAGTCTTTCTTTCCACGAACAATACGAGACTGGAATAGAAGGGAGAACCGATAGAGGTACTCAAGGTACCCTCCGCCACACACCGTCAGCTGGCTTGCGGAGTATAGATGTAGATGTAGATGTAGATCTAAACCAGCTATTCACGAAATCGAACTCCTTTCAAACTGCCAAAATTCCGTTAACCGTACCTTAGCGGCTTGGTCAACTATAGAGGCACGTGTAAGACTGCGGACCACTGGGAATTTGATGGGAAGTTTGAGAGATTAATGTTCACTTGGCTTGATTCACATCAGCTATCAACTGAAAACTTCATCAGAATTAGCTCATACAAAATATTTACGTCTCTTTTACGATTATGAGAAGGCCCGCACTATAATATTGAAAGTACGAGATTTTTTATTTTAAATTTTTTTGTTGCGGCACCATAGGCTGTAGCATCTGGGCTTGCGTCTGTTAGCTGTTAAAATAGAGCAGCTGCTACATACGCTCTCATAGCCTTTCGAACAACATAACAGTAACATACCTGAAAAAAACCCAAGTTCTGCTAGAAATAGTACTCCACCATCTTATTACCCTTGCGTGCTATTTTCTGCTACTTTAAGATCTGGCACCCTCAGTCATGCGCGTCAGATCGATTTTGCCTCTGGGTCACAAGCTGGACACTGTCAACTCTTCGGGCACATTATTGAGTTATATCGTCGTTAACTGCGAGGGAATAATCCAGCATTGGCGACTTCCACCTTGTTACGTGATACAAAATAACGTCCACGGTACTCAGGCAGCCATTGGTTGCATCCCCCGGCGCTGTTAATTTCCTGTTTGCTAACGAGATCATGTCTGAGGCACCTGTTGCAAAGTACTAATGTTTATCTCCAGCAAACCAGTTTAGAAGGTCTTCTGGCAGTCAGCGCGTCGCTTTTGACAGAGAGCTTGCACAGTCAGGCATTCAGGCATCAAGAGTCAACATTAGTGAACAGATTTATGTATTACTAGGCGCTGCTGCATTACACCATATGTTCCTGCAAACTTAAGGTAGTAGTAATGCGTACTGTGAGCTAAGCTCGAACGATAAATGAGAGGTAGCACAATGCAATTATCAGTACACTTAGGAAGCGGTGAGCTGCCTTGCAGACACTGCATGAAAGCTGTGCAGTAGGCGAACAGAGACTACTGCCAGGGATACTTGGCAATGGGCCACATCGAAGTAACACACGTTAGACACCAAGTCTTCCACAGAGAAGCACAAAGAACGCGCGTGTGCCAGTCTACAGGGTACGGTGCAATTCAAACCTATCCACATTTTTTCGCACACCAAAACTTATCGCCCATGAAATAAAGTACAATAAAGAGGCAGAGGTACAGCCGTTGGCGTTTAGTACGACTAAACTATTGAAGAACTTGATAGAATATGCTTACAAGACTTCATCCATTTTCAATCGAATTCGCCATCATTCCTCAATATTTCAATGCGTGTAATGGAATCTTTCTTAGGAACATCTGGTGGTTCAGAGTTCAGGCAGTGAAAAGCTAAGGAATCGAAACCTTGAGCTGTATAATCGAGAAATGACGGAGTCACGCAACTCAGAAGATTCCATTTGTATCGGAATTAGATAGCATTTGCAACTTTTTACTGTGTTACAGGCACGTTTTAAAAAAGCAGCAGCGTTTAATCGTAATATTGGTTCAAATGGCTCTAAGTACTATGGGACTCAACATCTGAGGTCATCAGCCCCCTAGAACTTAGTACTACTTAAACCTAACTAACCTAAGGACATCACACAACACCCAGTCATCACGAGGCAGAGAAAATCCCTGACCCCGCCGGGAATCGAACCCGGGAACATTAAAGAAGAGGCACAAGATCACATTGAGCTATGAAAGGCGGTTCTAGGCACTTCAGTCCGGAACCGCGCTGCTACTACGGTCGAAGGTTCGAATCCTGCCTCGGGCATGGATGTGTGTGATGTCCTTAGGTTAGTTGGGTTTAAGTAGTTCTAATTCTAGGGGACTGATGACCTCAGATGTTAAGTCTCATAGTGCTTAGAGCCATTTGAACCAATTCGAGTTATAAAACTGCTCGTAACCCCTTTGTATGATCATTTACAACAATCGCCAGAAATGTTTTGGGTAAAGCGCAGAATACCTAAATTTGATTGTAGGGAAGGTATATGAACTTCACTGCTCCCAAATAAGTACAGTCTCTTAGCTACTGGGCCAACCCGCTAGATAAGTAAACTAAACTAAACCCTTTTCGAACAGGCCTCGGAAGGCCCAAAAGTACCGACTGACCGCCGTGTCATCCTCACCCGTTAAGGTTTCCTGGTCGGCACATCACTGTCCCGGCCGTTGTCAGCTTTCGTGACCAGAGCCGCTACTTCTCAATCACGTAGCTCCTCAATAGGCTTCACAAGGGATGAGTACACCCCTTTTGCCAACAGCGCTAGGCAGATCTGGATGGTCACCCATCGATGTGTTAGCCAAGTCCGACAGCGCCTAACTTTGGTAATCTGGCGGGAACCGGTGTTACTGCTGTAGTAAGGTTGTTGGCCGCTAGATATAAATCATACACTGAAATACGTCAGATGTACAAACTAAATCCCATAAATGAAGTTGTAACCTTGAAACACGTAACTCGAACTGTACACAAAGTGTAAATCCGAATATTACAATTCTTAAAGTTTTTTACACTTTCGTAGGAAGAGCTGTAGCTGCACAAGAAATTCACGGTAGTAACATTGCTACAGTCTACTTATTTATTGTATTTACGACTATTGTCCTTTAGAAGTCATAGGCACTATTATTTAATTATGACATTGAAGTCTTGAATGTAATGCCCTCTGTTATGTTCGTAGTGGTGGTACGTACAAATAATTTTTTCATGTTGCATTTAGATAAGAAGCGACTTGGTAAGACACTCAAATTGCTTAAGACTTGTGAATTTCTTCAGTCAAATTCGACTCAAACTTTCAATTTCACATCTTATTATTATTAGTGAATAAGCCCATTAGGACTAAGCAAACTTTTTGGAGATGGGAAACGGCCCTTCTTTTGTGCACATGTTTCTTTCATTCTCTTTCTGTGGACTTCCTTTCTCTCCTTAGACCACGTTGTCTAGACTCCTTTGTTTTTTTTTTCATCTTGGTCAACTAGCCATCTTTAAATTTTGGAGCTGAAGATTTCGTGGTTTTGGACATCTTCTGGGATAGTTCCTGCGAATTTCAGAACAGTTTTGATCTAGCTAACGCATTTCGTCATGTCCATTACGGCTTCGCTTCTGTTGTCAAAAAAGTCCTGGTTCATTTTTTAAATGTGTCTATAGAATCTTAACCTGCGTTTTCTAATATCACTGTAGATATCTGTGTATTGTTTGATTTCCTGATTTGTTCTGTGTCGGTATTTTTCTACAAGTGTTTGGCCTAGAATTTTTCTTATGATTTTGGCGTTCGTTTTTCTCAGTGTTTTCAGTGTCTGATTTCCTGTTCAAAATTAGTGTACCTGACCCATAAAGCTTTGTGTTTTAATTACTGTGTAGTAATTACTTTTGTGTACTTGAAGATACAATTCTTGTTGCAGATATGTTGGGTAAGTCGGTGTGCTGTTTCCATCTTTTTCCGTCTAACTTCTTTCGCTTTTGCTTCTGTTCCATTCTAAACGGTTTCGCTGAGATATTTAAATTAAGGAACTCGTTCAAAGTTGCAATTTTTCGTCTCCATGAACTTTGGTGCTTGTTTGTTGCGGGTCATGTACTCTGTATTTTCAGAAGATACCTAGAAACCGATTTTTTCTGCAGTTTATTTCAAGAGTTCAATCTGATTTTGCGCTGAGGAAATGGCGGTAGTTAATACTGCTACATCGTCTGCAAATGCTCGGCAATCTGTAGATAACTTGCCTCTGCCTAAAGCGATTGGTTGATTAGTTTTGTCCACTGATTTCTGTTTGCGCCATTCTTGAAACACATTTCTCAAGGACACGTTGAAAAATAACAGAGACAGCCCATATTCTTGTTTACTTCCTTTCTGATTTCGAAAGGATATGAGACTTCGCCCATAAATACAACCTAGGTCTTTGTATCTGTCAGTGTGTTTTATGATTGCAGGCGTTGCCAGCTCTAGATCTTGTTGTTTTTATATTTGGAAGACTGATTCGCCGTCAGCTAAGCCATGAACTTTTTTGAAAACAACAAATGTGCAGACTAAATTTTTGCTACGAATTATCTTGTATCTTAGGCTTAGTTTTAGGTTCAAGATTTGCTCTGAACAAGAACGGCCTGGTCTGAATTCTGCGTGATATTCTCTAATTTTTTGTTCAAGTTGTGTCTGTACTCTATCGAGGAGACAGTGGGATAGAATTTCGTATGCAATTGATATTACTGAGATCTCCCTGTAGTTATTTACATTTAGCTTTGACTCCCTAAGTTGTTCACGATACATGACACTGTTGTATATATTGAGCACCACGAAATACTTTAACGACTCCCGATGAAGCTAAGTAAGTCTTCGCCATTTCTGAAGATTGAACAGAAACATAAAAACTACATATTTCTGAATAAAAAGTCCACTCTGAATGACTGTAGTTGGTTGCGGACTGGTATCACCCCGATTTCTTCACGTTGTAGCAGATACAGTAGAGCTGCCGAAAATTTTAAGTTACGACCTCTGGGCCTAAAGAGGCTTTACCGCGTGAGTCTGCAAACACATTTCTTTGACAGTTTTCACGTCACATTCAGTTATCGCCATGAATACTGCTGCGATGGCAGTTTCAGAATTTTTGTCTGTTTACTCTGCTTCGAATTTCTTGTGCTTGCTTTATCCAAATAGCGAAATATTTTCACCGGAAGCTGATTTTCCCCTTTGCAATTATATTATTGCCACAATTTTGGCTACTCAATAATCAAAATGTTAATCAAAACTGATGGTAGTGTTAAAAGAATCTATCGGATTCATCTTGTGGCAAGACGTTGTTGTAGGGCTATCTCCCTCGTTCTTGTGACAATTCTGAGGATTCTTTTGATGTTTCTAGGCAATTTCTAACGAGCGAATCAGCAGAAATAATATTTGAATGGGCTTATTTTAACTGGAAAAACTGTTTTGGCACTTGAAGCAACATTTATCTGGTACGTCAACTATAAATTGCAGATGGAAGCTGCGTGGTACCATAATAAATATCACACATGAATACAACGATAATAACATGGCTGCTGATAAATCCTGAACATTAATAAACGTATTTTCTCAACTTAAAACCTCAGTTCCAGTTTTCATAAAAATAAATAAAAATCTGATCTCTTAATATTAATAGTCCTTAATGAAACTAGGCACTATCTTGAAACTGTGAGTAAAGCATTACTTTTGTCCGGTTAAAAAACTCTAGCGATGTTTCCAGCCTCACAGTCGCTAATGCCTTCTTCAGATTCTGCCTGCGGATCATAGTGCATCTGATAAGGAGCCAGCTTTCAGAGAGATTGACTGAACTGCAATCTTATAAATACGTTGTTCATCCGTTTTCTAAGAGAAGTTTTAATGTCAGATGAAGGTATTGATTATCACTGCAAAAAAGTGCACGTCGTTAAGGTACATGAAAATGGTTCTTGTGGTTTTCCGCTCTGTAGAGAGCATATGAGATATGACGCTGAGTCGGACGTGATATTGATTGCTCAAAACGGTGGAATAGTATTAATTGTGGTGTACGTCCTAAAGCCTTTTACAGACAGCTATTAAGTAGCCGGAGTTGCTAACAATAGCTCTTCAATACAGCCTTACTCGTGAGCGTTTTCATTAAGATTGTTTGAGAACAGCAGCAGCTTTCTTAAATCTGTTCACATCAGAACGTCACTGTCGCACAGAAGGAAACAACCATAAAAATACTGTTAGTGAGTTAAAGGTGGTAATAGTTAATAAGAACAGTTTTAAAAAAAGAAATTGAGGTTTTTTTTTTTACATCTTTTACTTTATAGAGGAAGCTTAAAAGTTGATTAATCACAATGCGAAAATAAAATTATAATAACTGTCAAGTTATGTCAAGCATCGATGCAGAATTCAATCAATAATATAAATGTTGGCATCTATCGGATTTTCTAGCTACTGACTACCGTATTTTTCGCGTGACTTACGCAAATGCACTTCCTTTCGTCCACCATCGTGTATTCGAAACCAGTCAGCTACTCTCGTATAACGGCCTGGAAAAAGACAGTGCTTTATTTATATGTGAATAGTATATTTACTTGCAACACCAGGACACTGGTCGGAATCCAGAATGAGAATGTGTGTATTTTTTGAGTTGGAGGTAGACACTTCAACCCATTCGTCTACATCCGGAAAAAAGGACGAAGTTGGAGCAGTGCGAAGTTGGATTATGTTTGGAGTGTTACGTTCAAATATAAGTATATCAATGAGAAACTGAAACTCTACTTGCCAGTTTAGGTCAGTGGTGATACAGATCAATCAACGTGAACACCAGAAATCTCTTTCGTGCGCTTAGCCAGTGTTCCCTCCTTAATGACCTCGCTTCGGACGGGATATTAATTTCGCTTCTCCCCCCCCCCCCCTACCCCCGCCCCCCCACCCCCCCCCCCCAATTCCCCCACGCAACCTTCCTTCTTATTTTTCCTCCTTCAGGATGTCACAAATACTTCGAAATAATCACTCAAATATTGTTCTGAATTCTAAACAGCTTACCTAAAGGGAATACACACAGTATGACACGTAGTCTCAGCAGCAATGATTAACGTGTTTTCGCTTGTGAGGGGGGGGGGGGGGGGGAGGAGGGCGTGGCGGGAGGCGGGAAATATGTTTTCCTCTGTATAGCTGGACCTAAACACGTAGATTTGTCGACCTGTATACATCACAATGAATCCCTAGCACGTACATTAGACATATTCAAATGATCTAGGGCCGTCGTTAAAGCTAACCTGCTGATATAAGTCTCATTAAAATCCTTCTGAGTGTACTGCCGAGTCATCTAACAAAATACTTAAATATTTTGAAAGATGAGGCGCTAGTACACCCAGAAAGATTTTAATGAGGTTGACTCTGGTTGCAGAAGCCTACGTGTTTAAATTTTGCAGTGTGTTTGTTTCAATTCGAAAAATACGCACCGTATGAAAAAAAATTTTGGATGAAAATGTAATATTTTCAATCGAGACGTCTTTCTATGGTAAAACTGTTCACCTCTGACCCATGGGGGTCAACTTTTTACTTTCAAATGTGATCTCCTCTCCCCCCCCCCCCCCCCCTTTTTATTAAAGATTCGGACACTACGCCACAAACGAACTAGGTGTTATCTGAAACATTTTTGTTTTCCATTCCTGGCAGATGGCACTGAAATCAGTGCGTGAGTTACGGCGGTTCGATGGCAGAATACACCGAAATCGGTCAGCTTGAGGGTGACATTCGAGGGACTCACCGAAATCAAGCATCCTAATGGTGTGCGGACTCAACGAAATCAGCCCCGAAGGGAACAGAAAACTACATTACATTACATATTGCTTACCTGTCAAACTTTACTTTTGAATGTCTAAACATAAAAATTTTACTGTACAATCAATTTTGCACAGCTAAATTAAATTTTTAGCAATAGTACAAATGTTTAGAAGAAAAAATTAAATTTTTATCGAAAATATAAATCACAATCAAATGAATGCTTCTTAATTACAAAAACTGGAAAAATTGAATTTTGTCACTTACAGCGCCATTTACCGCGAATGCAAAGAAGGAGTTTTGCTATATCCTAGGTATTTTTTGGCGTAATATCCGAATCTGCAATAAAAATGAGGGGTCTCTTTTGAAAATTAAAGTTTGACCTCTCCCCTGTGGAGAGGGGGGCGGGCAGGGTTTAGGGGGTGGTCACTTTCAGCACAGAAAGATGTCCCTTTGATAATATCAACTTTTCATCTGGAACTTTTTTTTAGAATGATGCGTGTTTTTCGAGACATTTCGTTGATCCGGATTGAAAGAAACAACCTGTATACAGGAAATTCTATTTTGTTAGTGACACCGGGAATATGAAGACAGGAACGGGAATATGTCCGGCAGCCTATCTAAGTTGCTCTGATTAGATTCCATTTTATGACTTCAGTGTGAGATGTGGAACTTCATTAAATACTTCTCGGCGCCTAAGGTCAGAAGGAGCCAAATAGTGGCCATTGATTTGTTTCTCAGCATCGTGCAGTGTTTAGTACGAAAACGAGTTGTCTGTGTCACGTTCTGCGGTGAGGCAGTTATTGATTCAGAAGCTACCTGCCACAGTACGGGCAGGCCCCGTTTTGCGGGCACGCTACACCTGCACAACAGTACACAAGAGAGTCGAGAAATAGCGAGCTGTCGCATTTGACGTGGAAATATTTCTAATTTCAAACCTACTAAGAATGCTATTTCTGGAACTGCAAGATTAATCCGATGAGATGGGGGTTCCTGAAGAATGAAACCCGATACATGTAGTCGCCTGGAAGCTACAGCAACTTGGCTTGTGCCGTTTCTTCCTTCCGTAACTACCGTACTATGACAGTTTCGTCATTATCTGCTTTCCTCTTCTAAAAACACCGAGGATGATGCCAGTAGTGAGAATCTGAAGGATACATCGATCAGGCCAGGGCATGGAAAATTTCTGGAGGAACCTATAAACGAGATCGAAGTCTATGCGTCCTTCATTACCGACAAAATAAATGGCCACCAAATGGCATATGAAAATCCCGTGGAAATAAGATCATTCGATGCAAATTATCGAACTAGAAACATGAAAGCTTACAGAATTAGGACGGATCAGAAGTGAGAGAAAGCGATTCGTTAACGGTAAATGATCACCGCGTTGTTACACATACAGAATAATCAACCTACAAAGTGACTTTTTATATAATGTCGATAGAAATCATTCCAGTAACCTATGGAACATTGAATTTTATAAGTAAGTAAATTACTTACCGCTAAACCCTGCTCCACCGAGGAAACAAATGTGAAGAAAATTGACATCTCAGAGCATGTGGACGAAGATGAATAGACTGAGAATGTGAATACATCTGACTTTGTTATCAGAACAGGACCGAAGACGAAGGCACTGTAAATGTAATTTTTCTTTGTAGTTTGTTCCGCACTATGAAATTCCTCGAAACACATGCCCATTGTCTCCATTTTGGACGGTGATGTGACATTTTACAGCCTGTAAGTAACTGTGTTGCGAGTCTGCCCAACTTTGCTTTGACTGATCTTTATCCACGTAATGAGTATAGAAAATGATACAATGGAAGACGATGGAAGTGGTCTAAAGCAACGCAGACAAATTTCTGTAATTTTTTCTTTGGTAGGTGCCACTCTAAACCGTTTTGTATTTCCATCAGTTAAAACGTGTTCCAATCTACTGAAAAGTAGCGATCCGGCAAGGCATATTTAGTCGACGCTGTGCGTTCTTCGTAGTAGGCGAACATGCGATGCCGTTGAGTGCGAAAGGATGGATGAATGTATGATAGACTTTCGGTTTCTCACGATCTCTAATTCGATTTTCACAGGTGACGCACCTTGACTTACATGATATCCACGGTATTTGAATTTTGTCTTTCGTAGAAGAGCTAAGATGAGAACGCGTGAAGTCTCACTGCCTTCATTTTGTTGGGCTATGGTTGATAATGCATTAGTAGAGGCTTTTTTAATCACTTAAATTTGGTGTTAGAAGTGAAGACTGTTTTCCGTGGCAAGCATGCACCAGCACAGAGAAGTGTCCATGGCAACGAGTGTTTCAGCTCCGATACAGAATAAGAGAAATGTGATTAAAAAACACTTCTGCAGTGACGTAAATATAGCTACTTGGTTCTACAGGTAACATCTCTATGCACTTGGCAAGCTGCTCAAAAATGACATATTATTGAAGTGCTAGCCGTATTTAGTCATGAGGTAACCGATCTAAGGTCTTTTATATGCTGAGGAAAGCTAGATTCAGTTTCTTGTTATCTCCGCACTATATCTCAGCTGGTAGAAGTATAAACTGAATCAGTTGTTCAACAACTCAGCTTTTATTTTATCATATCTGAATGTACTATTATCAAACGAGGATATTCAGGCCTTCAGATCATGTTTCACAAACTTGCTGGTGGCAGACTACAAAACTGGTACATCACTACGAAAAAGCTTCAAAAAGAGGAACAGTTCTTGTTGTTTCCTACTCAATTCACTGTTTCAAGAATTTCTGGCTATTACACATATCTAAAAAAAAAGTGATGTGCACTATAGTGTACATACTTCATTACCGCACGTTCTGGGGCACTGTAACTGATAGGATTACAGTGTAAATTAGTAAGAAAAGTGACACTGGATTGAGTGACAGGCAAAAGTAAATATGAAAATATACATTATTTTTAGGTGTTTGGCTATCAGTAAATATTGTATATTGAATTATTACGTACAAAAGTAATTTGTTGAGTCACTGTAGCAACCTGCTACACGAATTCAGAAACTAAAATATTATTACCTGTCACTAACGTGTAACTGAAAATTATTCAATTTCACAGAGAGATAAAAATGTTGCCCACTTACTACACCTTTATTTATTTGTTTATTCGAATAGCCCTTTTGGAGAGCGTCTTAAATCAATATTTCAATTATTGCTGTGTGCATTCTTCTTCCTCTTCGGAAACATTCTTTTCATAAGTTCTGATCTCTGCTTCCGGAGCTTCTCGATGTTATGAAGCTGGTTCCTTTTCCTTTCTTGTTCGTCTTAGAAAATCAGTTTCTGAATTTTGATCCTAAATAAATTCCTGTTAAGTGCGTCCACTGTTTCTCTGAGGTCACATAGTGCCTGCTTGTCCTTTCAGCATAATTTACTAAAGATTTGCTTCGTCAGACTGTCGTCATCCATTCTAGCAAAATGTCCGAAAAGCGACATTATTCTTTTTTTGTACACGATGTGTATTACGTTTTTCCACATGTCTATAGCTGTCTTTGCTGTGTCGTGGCCCGTTGCTTTCGGTTTCTGTTGTCTTTGGATCAAGTATGTTTCTATGTAGCCTTCCTTCTATTTTAATGGTTCAAATGGCTCTGAGCACTATGGGACTTAACATCTGAGGTCATCAGTCCCCTAGAACTTAGAACTACTAAATCTAACTAACCTAAGGACATCACACACATCCATGCCCGAGGCGGGATTCGAAACTGCGACCGTAGCAGCAGCGCGGTTCCGGACTGAAGCGCCTAGAACCGCTCGGCTACAACGGCCGGCTCTATTTTAATGATTTTGTTTATGCGACCTTCCCGTATTAGTGTTTCTGCAGCCTACAGAGCCTTAGGTCTCGCTATAGTGTTATTATGTTTAATTTTGGTGTCCCAATATAAAGCCTTCTTCTCACGTATGTTTCTGGTGTCCTGATATGCAATGTTCAGCTTATTTGCTCTTGTTTCTAGACTGTCCTCACTGTTGTTTAAGCTTAGCCATTCACCCAGATATTTGAATGAGGTGACTTTCTTCATTTTCCTATTTTATGCCTTTCGTGTCGGTTTTTCTCCACTTTCTGATCACCTTTTCCAGATCACAGTTGGAAACCTAAGGGGACACTCCATCACCCTGCCTGACTCTTGTTTTTATTTCAAAGTTTTTGTATAATTCTCTTGATATTCCTCTACTGGTGGGTCTAGTTGGTGTTCTGCATGGTTGGACAATGCTTTGAAAAATTTTTGTTACTGGCAAAACTTATATGCCTCTATAATTATACGAATCATGTTTAGGTTCTTCCCTGTGCAGAGAATGTATGAAGGTTGATTTCTAGTCTTCTGGAATTTCTTCTTTCTCCTGGATTTTATGAGTTAAATGTAAATTTCAGTATCATGTCATCTTCTAGGGCTTTCCACACCTCTGCCTTAATTCTGTCCTCACGGCCTACCTTATCGTTTTTCAAGAAGCACATATTTTTTCAATTTCTCTCACGTCTGTGGTTATCGACGTTTTGAGTACAGATTTTAAATGTTTCTTCGGGTTCATGACAGGTGTGTAAATCTTCAAAACATTGTCCATTACGTCACAGTTTTCCAATTTGAGTAAACCTTCTCGTTTGTTTTCGGATTTACAAGCTGCAAAGTCGGCGGTGTAAATCTGGTCAGTTGTTTCCTAAACAGTCGGTAATAGTTACTCATCTCACGCTTTTAATGTCTTCATTATGTAGTCTCTTGATTCCTCGTCTTCATTGATTTTTTAGACTCCATACAACGGGCGTAAAATTAATACAATAAGCTAGTATGATTCGCCGAATCATAATAATTCTGCCTCTTGCAAGTAATATTGAGATCGTGAGATCCGGCTTCTCTATGAATAATTTCATCGGGACATAATGCATAAATATGGAACAAAAGGGTTTCTTCTGGCTCAAAGCGTCAGTTCAGAATTTTCTTTATGAGGTACTCACAAGATTAAAAAGTAATCTGTTTATTTAATTATGCCACAGCATAAGGGTGATGCAGCTGTAAACTGTTATCAGAGACGAATAAAAATGCTATTGTTATTTAACACTTTCCATTAGAAAAATAAAAACAGATCCTAACAAGCTTGTTTGAATCATTACTCACCGTTCTTCAGACATTTTGAAGAATGAATCTATTCTAAGAAACTGATATGTCACGAACAGTGACGAAATATTGGCGAAATGGCGAAAACCTCTTACCTTCAAACAGTCTCCTGTTCCCTGAGATCCAAGGTCCAGGACGCATAAACCGCTGGGAGAGACCTGTGGAAATAATAAAGTCGGTATAATCAGAGCCGTCTATAAAAAGCTAGTGCGTGTATCTCAAGCCAACAGCGTTAGCTTTTATATTAGTTGAATGCCTCCCAAATGGAATGTTTGTTTGAACACGACAGTGCTCATATCTGATTCCTCACTACGATTTCCTGATGTTTCTTCATCACGTGACAAGAGTCGAAGTGTTTCACGTCACCGTGATGTGGATTTGCCCTCGTATCATACGTAAACATTTTATATTGCCCAGAAAGAGATGAATATACGTGGCTTTATTTAAAATAAATCATCTTGAAAGAGCCATGGATGCTCTGTGGTAAGTGCATGAACAACGCCGTGCACACTGTTACTCGTGAGTTTGTGACACTTGTATGGAGAGACACTTGTACGCAGTGACACTTTTACAGAGATGGCATGTGCTGACATTTCTACGGACCCCAAGAGACTTGAGGTAGTGGACCTCGGAATATGGTGATGCAGAAGTAAACTGCACCATGCTGTACGTCGCTGCCTGTGACGTACTACTGGGATATATCACTTTCTTCATTCCGTCCGCACACCAGTTCATTGACAAATGGCTTCGGTGTTTGGCCTTCTCCCAGAATTCAATACTGCAGTTGATCTGCAAGTTGTATTCCGTGCTTTAGGTATAGTGAAGATGGAGGTCATCGAGACCACAAAGTGGAAGCCTTTAATGATTTAAAGGGCATCAGTATGTATTGGACAATACTACCAAAGAATATATAACTTACTGGCACTGTGTAAAAGTTATAAACAATATCCGCTAACAGTAACTTTGTTTCAGGGAAAGGTAGCCAGATGAAAGAGCAAATGTAGTGCGAAAACATTTTGTCCAAAGCGTGCAAAAGAAGCAGGTACTACAATTTCATCGATTTACGTTGAAGAAGCAGGGCTTCAATCGAGGCTACGTCTTAGCAACATGATTACCATCACATAGACGTTAGAAACAGTAACTACATCGAATTAGGAGAAAATATATGGGAACTACGTAAGATCGAGTCTGGAGGAATATATGTACGTTCAAGAAAATAGTTTACTATTGAATGATGGCAGCAAATTTTTATTTGCAGATGACAACAGGAGACCGAATGAGAGAATATTGGTGCCTGCCAGCGAAAAGGGAAAGTCATGTTTCTCAAGCTGTGAATCATTCTTTGTGGATGGAATGTTCAAAAGTTCGAACAAATAGTTCAAAAAATTACCTCGGACAGTTGTTTATATATCACACCGATCTTAAAACTTCTTGGGTGCACATACACACTACTCCAACTCTCTACGTTTCGCTTCCGAACAAAAAGCGAGGAACATATGACGTTTTTATGCTTCTCTCGTGACGGACTTAGAAATTACTATCGTCCTATCAGCCAGAAGTTTGTTTTCTGAAATGGTGATTATGGGCTGAAAGTATCATTTTAATCACTGTTTGTGGTAACATGTTCAGTGTAACGGTCTTGTTCCTGTCTATGAGAAAAACGAAGAAACAAACATGTTAGCAACAGCTGTTGACCGGATTTCTTCCGACACCACCACCGTCCTGGGACGAAATCTGTACACCACATCTGTCTGTGTCTAGGGTAAATCTCATGTTCAAATGTGAGAACGTTTTTTTGAATGTTTTGGTAGTGGGTCTGTAAGTCGAAACGTGGGTATCAGCCAGTTATTTACCAAAGTGGGTGTGGAAAACCGCCTAAAATCATGTCTAGGCCGGCCAGCTCTCCAGTCCTCGTTGTTTATCCGCAAGACGGATTCGATCCGTGGCAGGCTCGCCTCCCCCAATCCCGGAAACGATGCGCTAACGCGCTAGGCTATCCGAGCGAGTGGTTTTCAAATTGATATTCCCCCCAAAAATATCTAAAAATCGCTTTTCCTCGTAAATATTTCCATGTATGTATCCCTTTTCCAACTTAAATATGAATTCACAAACGAAACGAAAAAAGACAACTCCGGCGAGTGGCAACATACCGCTGCTCAACACGCCGCGCGGGGTAGCCTCGTGGTCTCAGGCGTCTTGTCACGGTCCGCGCGGCTGCCTCCGTCTGAGGTTCGAGTCCTCCCTCGGGCATGGGTGTGTGTGTTGTCCTTAGTGTAAGTTAGTTTAAATTAGATTAAGTAGTGCGTAAGCTTAAGGACCGATGACCTCAGCAGTTTGGTCCCATAAGACCTTACCACAAATTTCCAATTTACAAGCTGTACACGACTGTTGCTGTTGCTTGAATGAGGAACGTCAGCGTCTCATCTGAATTTTTGGTAAGAACATGCTAACAAGGGGACAGTACTAACTTCCTCTCACTGATCTGATCCATACTGACAGGGTGTGTAGGGGACGGCTAAGGTAAACAAAAAGACGCCACTCTTGGCCATTGTCGAGAAAAACGAGTTGGAAAATTTTAGGCCTGCTTATATACGGTACTCTATAGGGTCGCTAGTATTCAAGTAGTCCGCAGCCGAGCGAATTTCCTGGCTCGACGTGCTGCCGCTACTACATTTTTAGTGGGTTGTCAGTACCAATATTCGGTGATAACGCTATGATATGCGTGGTACGCCGCGAAATTGTCTCACTAACGAGACATGCTTATAATGTAAACCAAGCTTGTTTTGCAAAAGACACACTGAGCAAATAATGTACATGCAAAATTTCGGTGTTCATTGCATCTGTTGTACAAAGTATGTCGCAATAATTATTATTTTCCATGTTTCCACGATCAGTCTCATCTTGATTCGTGCAGTGCTCCATACATTACACATTACACTTAGCACAAATGTAGATACAATAACCTACATAACATGGCTGTACTGATTTGATTGAAAGATCTCATGTATCCTCTTTTTATTTCCAATCTCCTTAAGGAGAACAATTCTTTTTTTATGGATGTGGATCAGGAAAATAATAAATGACTCATTAAATACTGATAATTTGCGCAGTTATAATAAATCTGTTGTTAGAATTTCGTGGGAATGAAAGAAAAAATACCAGCAGCGATAGTCGATCCAGAGACCTCGTGTTCCGAAAGTAAGTGCTTACTCGCTCGGCTGCGAAGTCCTTGAATACAAGCAACCTTATAAAGTGTGTAAACACGCCTAACAATTTCAAACTCGATTTTCTCGAAAACGGTTGACAGTTGCGTCTTTCTGTTTACATACGTCGAAGTCGTACTCATACCCTAAGCACCTTGTCTGTGTGAATCAAATAATCAAAGCACTGGGGGGGGGGGGGGGGGGGGAGGGAATTTCATACAGTTCTCTTGTAAGCAGAACCAGCTCACTGACCAAGCTAGTGTTGCGGTTGTTTTCTTTTGTTTGAGAAAAGGGTGCAAGGCATCGCAGTCATTTACACTCACAAATTAATATTTCAAGTACATTCCAAATATATTACGTAAATGGATAAACTAAAAAAAGTGCAATAATAATAAAACATCAAACTACTTAGAATGGAGAACTACACGAAAAAAGATGTCCGCAAACGTGTTCACAGGAACAAAATTGAATTTTTTAAACTTGGCTGTTAATGCCGGCCTATGGACCTTACTAACTTTTGCATCTTAGCACCGGTGGTAGAATCTGAGAGAAGATACAAATTTTAGTGAGCGTTTGGGAGTATCATTGCTCCCTACAGAGGACAAGTCTCTTTCCAACCATAGGTTGGCTCCCATGTCTTGATTACTAACACTCTTTCAAAACGTAACATGGAATGCTGTTGTTTCTGCACCACAAGCACTTGCACCGCACATTGTTAAGACCTCTCGGCGTCCGACGAGGAAGTTATGCTTCAGAGGGCAGAGTCAAATCTGAAGGCTTTTTGATACAACTTCATTACATCTCAGTGGCTGTAGGGTGCTCTGCCATTGTGCAGTAGTCGGCTTTCCAGCTCACATCGTGTTGTACCTCTCTTCCAGCCACTCGAACCCTCACTGACGAATGTCTCTATGCGTCAACAGCAAGGTCACCTGCATGCAGAGAGACTTCACATTGTGACTCAGTGGGTACTGTGCATTCCTCGAATACGTTTGCTCTTGCTCCCGTAAGATCTCGTGCTTCGCTATAACACACTCGTACACTGTGAATGTATTTGTTAAGTACATCTCGTGGAAACGATAGAAGAAAATCAGTCAATAGTTAAGCTTGTCCCTCTGATCAGACCCAACTCTTTAGGTTCGTTTACAATAATAGGTCCATTTACGATGTTTTGAAACATTTTTTTTTTTTTTTCTAAATTAAAATCTGGAATACAGACTTCGTTCAGTCTAAACTAGTAGCAGGCCTCGTCATCAACGAGGTTTTAAGCTACGTCCGATTCACTCCACAGTAAGAGTCACAAGGTTACGTCAGCAGCACGTGGTGTCGTGGTCGCGTTCTCGCTTCCCGAGCACAGGAGCCCGGGTTCGATTCCCTGCGGGGTCAGGGATTTTCACCTGCCTCGAGATGACTGGGTGTTTGTGTTGTCTTCATCATCATTCATGAAAGTGGCGAGATTGGACTGGGCAAAGGTTGGGAATTTCTACGGGCGCTGATAATCGCGCAGTTGAGCGCCCCACAAACCAAACATCATCATTATCATCATCATCATCACAAGCTTACCCTTCGAGTGGACCCTAAAGAGTTTCGTAGCACTCCACTCATGAAATCCCTTTCCATGGTTGGAAGTCTAGCTCAACAGAGCTCTGGTGAATTCGCATTAGACCTGTCGCACCATGAGGACCTGCTATCGGATGACTACTGGCGGTTCACTACCCTCAACACTCAGGGTTGCTATGAGGTTCGTTCTGCAGGTCTGCTTCAAAGTGAACAACTTCAGTGATCCTTAGCTATGTAGGTCTTGACGATTACACAACATGTACAATCCAGCAGGGTTTGCACGAAATCTTTTTAGAACTGGAGCAGACGCGCAGTGTCTCTTTTGACTCTGCTGTTCATCTCCATCTGAGGCATTTTAGGATGCTAAGTGCCATAGATCACCTTTTCAATTCTCTTAGGTGTGTTGGCCAGCATGTTAGATACGAGACCAAATAACTCCGAATTTTTCACGCTCAAAATTGTGCCCCGCATTTGTAACGGAGTTTTACTGTAAATTCTTATTGATCTGTGGAATTCCGCACAGGGAGACTTCTCAACAGAAAATTTATTCTCAGGCCACACTGACCATGCGTCCGACATCCCAGTGAACCAGACCTTCCACAAACAAGAAGAACCACATGGTATCCTTACCATTAACGTTATACTGTTAACTATGACGGGAAATTTTATAACGCACAGGACGCTTCTTTGACATAAGTTTTTGGTTAAAACCTCTCCGACTGAACGACTCTGCATCTAAATTGCCTCCTACAGGTAGGACCGTATAAAGAAGGATAATTGTCCCCTGGAGTCCTATTGATAGAGCTTTCAAATGGCGTTGTGATTACAAGTAACGTCGGAGATTTCTTCAAAGACGAAAAACACTCCTAGGAGGAAGGGCTGTTGGATAGACGCCTCCCTCAGAGTCAAGATAGGGGAAGGTTGCCTATGTTGGACCACTCTTTTATTTTGCTACCCAAGCCTTTATTATGTATGTAACTGAAACAATGTACTATACGAAAAGCTACATGTTGCTAGGAAACCGTGTAGAAAAGTTTATGATTTGTCGCACAACACTTACAGAAAGAACGAAGAAAATACAGTAATGCCAGCTGTTCTCGCTTCAATGCCTATTGTCAGCTGCCCGCTTAGCGACGGGACCTCGACAACATTTCTTACTAGTAGAACCAACTTACAAGTTTAAGTTACCAACACACAGTGAAAGACGAAGGTGGTCCAACTTCGGCAACTCTCCCCTGTCAGCGACTGAGTGTTATCCATGAATTGAGCCGAGAATTGGCTAAGTAGCTGTTGAACACCGAAATACAAGGGTACTGATAAAGAAGCATATTAATTAAGACAATGAAAATACGTTCTAATGGAGTAAAGTTCAAATGCGTCTAAACGTTCTTACAACCGAGCATTCACACAGCCTGCGCTGGGCTCCTTATGCTCTGACGAATGTCTAACACAAGTCGATTCCATGATAGCCATCCATTTCCAACAGAGAAAAAATTGATTCGAACGACAGGATTTGGTTATTTTTGATCAAACATTAAGCAAACATGGTACACAGGGCTCTGGAATATGATCATTTTCGTGACAGTCGCAATGAACAACTCGACACAGTAATAAAAACATTAAATCATATTTTCATTAGGCAATGGTTTAAAATTCAAGGCCGTCCACACTGATTTAGATGGCCTGTTGAGTCTCTAAATCGCTACTGTGAATGACTGCAACAGTGGTCCTTTCGATGAGGTCATGGATTTACCAGCGTCTTGCTTAAAACTGGGAGAAGTGAAGCAAATTGAAGTAGAGCTGTTAACAACACCACATTGCTTTACTAGACATGGTCCTTTTGGAAGTGTTACCCGCTACATTCCTCCAACCTCTGAACAGACTTAGCCAACCAGTTATAGTTGAATGGTTCAAATGGCTATAAGCACTGTGGGACTTGACATCTGAGGTCATCAGTCCCGCCAGCCGGGTGGCCGGGCGGTTCTAGGCGCTCCGTCTGGAACCGCGCTATCGCTACGGTCACAGGTTCGAATCCTGCCTCGCATGGATGTGTGTGATGTCCTTAGGTTAGTTAGGTTTAAGTAGTTCTAAGTTCTAGGGGACTGATGACCTCAGAAGTTAAGTCCCATAGTGCTCAGAGCCATTTGAACCATTTTTCATCAGTCCCCTAGACTTAGAACTACTTAAACCTAACTAACCAAAGGACATCACACACATCCATTCCCGAGACAGGATTCGAACCTGCGACCGTAGCAGCTGCGCGGTTCCGGAGTGAAGCGCCTAGAACCGCTCGGCCACAGGGGCCGGCAGTTATAGTTGGACCCTGAGTTTAACATGGCCTCTGACCTCCTGTGGAGCATGGTATATTTCAATTTAACAAACATGCCCAGAGGTGCAAGAATTGGTTACTGAGAGATAAAAATCCTAGAAAAGGTCAGGAATCGAACCTCATACATTTCGATCCATAGTCTGGCACTTTACCATTGAAACCTAAATCGCTTATGGAAATGCTGGGAAGACTCCTTCGAAAAGAACGAGATCAGTTTCCTTCTTAATCTTTTCTCACTCTGAGCTAGTATGACATCACTAATAATCTTGTCGTGGACGTGACGTTAAACGCTATTGTTCTTCAATTTTTTTTTAAAACTGTTGACACCGCCGTCGACTGAGACAGGTGCTGTTTCTTTTAATGTACATCAGATCCCAGTGTCTGTTTATCCTGTGATCTTTGTAGTTTCGTTTCCTTTCATTTAACACTGTTCTGGAGTCTCATATTTTCTGGGTGCGTGGGAAGGCACAGCGCGCTGGATTTGGGACAGGTAGGACAGTGATTACAGCGCATAAAAACGTCCTTTTTGCTGTCAGCCCAGGTTGGAGCCTCAAGTGTTTGTCTCGGTAGAAGTCGTGACGCCAGGGGTAGCCGACCATTGCACATTTACAACTGGGGCCCGACCAGCAGCCGAAATGACGACAGGGCGTGGCGACGGGAGAGTGGCGCTTTGTCATGTTTTGAGAGAGACTTTTGAAGATAACTATCTTGCGGCTTTCGAAAGAAGGTTTGCCGAAAATAATAACCTAGCCTCAGAAGCAGCTATCTACCTTTAGAGGACCTGTGATGGGATACTAGTCGCTGAACATGAAAGCTCGCATTTGATAAATTTGTCAATGACATCACGGAGATACAGCTGAAACGGCAGCTTTATAGATGTAGAAGGGCATTATGTAATGTGATTGCCGGCCGAAGTGGCCGTGCGGTTAAAGGCGCTGCAGTCTGGAACCGCAAGACCGCTACGGTCGCAGGTTCGGATCCTGCCTCGGGCATGGATGTTTGTGATGTCCTTAGGTTAGTTAGGTTTAACTAGTTCTAAGTTCTAGGGGACTAATGACCTCAGCAGTTGAGTCCCGTAGTGCTCAGAGCCATTTGAACCTTTTTTTTTTTTTTTGTAATGTGATTGTTGTTTTATAGTGGCTCGCTGTCTTGGCAGAATTTTGTGTGCTTGACGGAACCCAGTTATTGGGAGTCCGGGTATGCATTTTCCTCTATTGGCAAGCATTCATGGGTTGGAAGGAGGAAATAGTTGCGCGTAAGATTCTGTAAAAATATTAGAAGTCGCTGCCTAGAAGGAAAAGCGTGTGGATCAGAGTCCGTGGCCAGTTGCGCTAGTGAATGTACCTTTACAGTTCATCATGGAGCTGTGTGCCTCTGGGCATATCAGCCTCATACGTTGGAGAGGGACAACGGTGCACGTCTTAGCACATGAGCAGGGTTCAGAGTGGTTGTGACAATGGCGCCACCCTTGGCGTCTATCGCAGAACCGTTCACACGATGGCGGCATTCTGCACAGCTGTCGTTGAATAATTACAGTGAGAGTAATTAGCAGCACAGGTGTGATAGGGCATTTGCTCTGCACTTGCGGAAATCAGTACGATAAAGTGTCTCAGGTCCAGCACTCCTGTGGTGAATATATCAGTCTTTCAACTACTATCTCATCAAGAGTCACTGTTTATCATTTGGGGCTAAAAAGATTCGAGAGTAAATTCAGACTGCAATTAATGTCAGAAGGACATTTTCTTGTTGATTAAAGTAACACTGCAAATCAACATTTCCACTATTTAGGGTTTGCATAATGAATCTGTAAAACATTTCACATTCCATTCACGATCCCTGTGAAAAATTACGTTTCATTTAATAAATTACTGAGTTAATCGAAATGTTGTGTCTGTTAAACATCTGCCATTCATATTAAATAATTTATCTATAGCTAGGATCTTAACTAATAAGAGTTATCTATTAAAGCTTTTCAAATTGATTTGTAGCTTGTATCTTAAAGACGTTTGCTGCTCTTAATTAGTTTTCTGGGTCAGGGCAACATTACACTCAATTGGAGCTTCACAACTTGTTTACACACAGTGGGAAATATGGCACACGATGAATTACGCAAAGCTGAAGTTTGTTGACGATGTCAGCTTTGACTATGTGACTATGAAATGCCACATACGGCGCTCGAACAACAGGGTGCTAAACGCATCACAGTTACAAGCCATAACATTGTGGCCACAGCACGCCGTGATTTTGGATGTTGACTGCTGTCGTTGCAGGCACGTGACACGGTGACAATAGTATGTAAGCGGTGCAGACACGGACGGGGAATCACCCCAGCGAAGATATGGGCGGGATATCCGTAGAGATAAACGACTTTGACAAAGGGCAGATTCTTATTACGGACAGTTCGTGAACAAGTACCTCGAAAATGGCGAAGCTGGCCGAATATTCGCCTGCTACTGTAGTGAGAATCTAAGTGAAGAGATAGGAGGACAGTGACCATGGGGTTCAAAGACTTGTCTGCTCTCTGCTCTCTGCCGAAGGAGCAGAAGTGTTTCGGAGCATCCTGTTTATCGTGACATCGTTGAACACGGAGCTCTGCAGCAGACCACCCCTACATGTTCACATATCGACCCAACGACATCGTCAGTTACGATTTCAATGAGTACGGGACCGTCGGGATTCGATAATCGATCAATGGAAACCTATCGGCTCTAGGGATGAATCACATTTTTGCTACACTAGGTCGATGGTCGTCTCGATTAAAGCCGTCATCGAGGTGAACGGCGGCTCTTAACGTGCAGCCCGCCACGGACGCTGGTTGGAAGGAACAGTATTATGCTATGGGAGACATTCTCCTGCACTTGCATGAGAGCTGTGGTATTAATCGAAGACACATTGACAGCTGCGAACCACCTGCATGCTTGATGTCCTCCTCGGCGGTGAGAGCAGTATAATAGTCCGCATCTCGGAGCCAGAACCATGCTACAGTGGTTTGAGGAGCATTCAAAATGGTTCAAAATGGCTCTGAGCAATATGGGACTTACACTAATGGCCATTAAACTTGCTACACCACGAAGATGACGAGCTACAGACGCGAAATTTAACCGACAGGAAGAAGATGCTGTGATATGCAAATGATTAGTTTTTCAGAGCATTCACACGAGGTTGGCGCCGGTGGCGACACCTACAACGTGCTGACATGAGGAAAGTTTCCAACCGATTTCTCATACACAAACAGCAGTTCACCGGCGTTGCCTGGTGTAACGTTGTTGTGATGCCTCGTGTAAGGAGGAGAAATGCGTACCATCACGTTTCCGACTTTGATAAAGATCGGGTTGTAGCCTATGGCGTTGCGGTTTATCGTATCGCGATTTTGCTGCTCGCGTTGGTCGAGATTCCATGACTGTTAGCAGAATATGGAACCGGTGGGTTCAGGAGGGTAATACGGAACGCCGTGCTGGATCCCAACGGCCTCGTATCACTAGCAGTAGACATGACAGGCATCTTATCCTCATGGCTGTAACGGATCGTGCTGCCACGTTTCGATCCCTGAGTCAACAGATTGGGACGTTTGCAAGACAACAACCATTTGCACGAACAGTTCGACGATGTTTGCAGCAGCTTGAACTATCAGCTCGGAGACCATGGCTGCGGTTACCCTTGAGGCTGCATCACAGTCAGGAGCGCCTGCAATGGTGTACTCAACGATGAACCTGGGTGCACGAATGGCAAAACGTCATTTTTTCGGATGAATCCAGGTTCTGTTTACTGCATCATGACGGTCACATCCGTGTTTGGCGACATCGCGGTGAACGCACATTGGAAGCGTGTGTTCGTCACCGCCATATGGCGTATCCCCCGGCGTGATGCTATGGGATGCCATTGGTTACACGTCTCGGTCACCTCTTGTTCGCATTGACGGCACTTTTAACAGTGGACGTTACATTTCGAATGTGTTACGACCCGTGGCTCTACCCTTCATCCGATCGCTGCGAAAGTCTACATTTCAGCAGGTTAATGCATGACCGCATGTTGCAGACCCTGTACGCGACTTTCTGGATACAGAAAATGTTCGAATGCTGCCCTGGCCAGCACATTCTCCAGATCTCTCACCAATTGAAAACGTCTGGTCAATGGTAGCCGAGCAATTGGCTCCTCACAATACGCCAGTCACTACCCTTGATGAACTGTGGTAACGTGTTGAAGCTGCATGGGCAGCTGTACCTGTACACGCCATGCAAGCTCTGCTTGACTCAATGCCCAGGCGTATCAAGGCCGTTATTACGGCCAGAGGTGGTTGTTCTGGGTACTGATTTCTCAGGATCTATGCGCCAAAATTGCGTGAAAATGTAATCACATGTCAGTTCTAGTATAATATATTTGTCCAATGAATAACCGTTTATCATCTGCATTTCTTCTTGGTGTAGAAATTTTAATGGCCAATAGTGTAACATCTGAGGTCATCAGTTCCCTAGAACTTAGAACTACTTAAACCTAACTAACCTGAAGACATCACACACATCCACGCCCGAGGTAGGATACGAACCTGCGACCGTAGCGGTCGCGCGGCTCCAGACTGAAGCGCCTAGAGCCGCTCGTCCACTCCGGAGCTTTATAGTGAACTCACATTGATGTCTCGGCGAACAAATTCGGCTCATGTAAATCATGTGGAACCAATCTGGGTCGCTATCGGGCGCCATTCGCCACATGCGCAAATCCTCTGTCCGTTATTTACGCGAGTTACATACCTGTGCGTATTATGTAATGCCACATACCTCCACAAAGCTACCAACAAACTGCCAGATCCTTGACACGCAGTATCAGTGCTGTATTTCACTCCAAAGACGGACAAACGAGCTATTAAGCAGGTGGTCATGTTCTGGCTCATCAGTGTACATTGCAATAGAACAGTCTCACTTAAAACTGATGGCAGTTCTTCCAGGTAGGCAACTGCTTATTGATCCAACTGTAGTAGTCATGTAGCATCAGTTTGCACGTAGTGGGAGTTGTGAAGCGCGGGCCACGTCCCAGATGGGCCTGCCTTCCGACAGAGAGACGAGGGACCAGTGAAGGACGGGCGATCGGCGGCGTCGAGACGGCAGGGCGGGACGGGTCGAGCCGAGACTGCTAATCCACGTGAATCATCGGCCGCCTGGCGCATGGTAATTGCCGGATTACCTACGCGATGGAGCAAGCCCCGCAGTCCGCCAGCCAATTTCATTAGCGGCCACACGCTGTGCGATATCTTGGCGTCCCCTGATCAATAAACAACTTGATGTATCTCCTATCCTTCGATCCGAGCACAACTTCTCTCTCCTGAGCTGTGATACAACCTAAGGCGACGTGTGGGATTAGTGACAACGTGTAGCTGTGGAGAAACCCAGAGTTCGACGTGACTAGAGAAACACAAAATGGTTCCAAGTTTTAAGTAGGAGATAGATGTCCAGACTCATAGACCTACGTAAATTATATCTCTTTACCAATTTATACAAAATCGAATAGGGGTAATGCAGGAGTAGGTTTAATAATGAATAGGAAAATAGGAGTGCGGGTAAGCTACTACAAACAGCATAGTGAACGCATTATTGTGGCCAAGATAGACACGAAGCCCACGCCTACTACAGTAGTACAAGTTTATATGCCAACTAGCTCTGCAGATGATGAAGAAACTGAGGAAATGTATGATGAGATAAAAGAAATTATTCAGGTAGTGAAGGGAGATGATAATTTAATAGTCGTGGGTGACTGGAATTCGACAGTAGGAAAAGAAAGAGAAGGAAACGTAGTAGGTGAATATGGATTGGGGCTAAGAAATGAAAGAGGAAGCCGCCTGGTAGAATTTTGCACACAGCATAACTTAATCATAGCTAACACTTAGTTTAAGAATCATAAAAGAAGGTTGTATACATGGAAGAATCCTGGAGATACTAAAAGGTATCAGATAGATTTTATAATGGTGAGACAGAGATTTAGGAACCAGATTTTAAATTGTAAGACATATCCAGGGGCAGATGTGGTTTCTGACCACAATCTATTAGTTATGAACTGTAGATTAAAACTGAAGAAACT